>NW_028235449.1:22500-35464 GCF_977035675.1 Penaeus japonicus | reverse complement strand
TTTTTTTTTTTTTTATTCACTGTTCTTTCTCTTTCTCCTTCTCTATCTCTCTCTCGTCTTCTCATCCTCTTCTCTTTCTTTCTTCCCTCATCTCGCTACTCTCCTACCCCCTGGATCTCCTTAACCTCCCTATCCTTCTCTAACTCCCCCTCGACTTCCCCCATCCCCCTCTGCCCCCTTACTTACTTTTCCTAATCTCTCCCCTTCCACCCTTACCCCCCTTTTCCTCCATCTCCCCCCTGCCTCCGCCAATCGCCCCCCGCCCCCTACCCCCTACATATCCCTACCCCCCGCCCCCTTTCCCCTACACATCCCTACCTACCCTCTTCTCCCCTACCCCCCCACATATCCCTACCTCCTCCTCCCCCCCTCCCCCCCCCTGCCACAGCTCCCCCTTCAAGAGGCGCTGGCTGCCCGTCAGAAAATGAGAAATGGCTCCATTTTGGACACTTACTCTAATGTCTCCTCGCTGGCTGGTCTAATGCACATGACGAGAGCTTTTATACTCGGCCCATCCCTCAGTTTCGGGGGCGTGTCCGATAGGTCGGCCCTCGTCGCGTGACCGTGATGACCTTGCCGCGTGTAGGTTTGGCCCCAACCCCCCTTCACCATGGGGCGTTTAGTTTCTTCTAGGCCCCCTCAGATGGAATGGGCCCGCGAGGCAGAGGGGGGCGCCGCGGAATTGGGGGGGGGGGCTAGGCTATGGGATGGGCTAGGGCGAATGGGGCGAGGGAGAGGGGCGACCCGAGGGGAATGGGGGGTGGTGAGTGATGAGTGTGAGGGGGTGTTGAGGGGGGCGAAGGGGGGCGAAGGGGGGCGAGGGAGGGGATAGGGGAATGGGGGGGATGAGGACCAGAATATGTGGAAGATACGAGAGAGTTTCGAGTACCAAATGTGCCCCTAGTGACGGGGGTGAGGGAAGGGGGGGAAGAGGGAAAGAAGGAAGGGGTGCGTGAGTGAGTGAAGCGGAAATGGGGGCGGGGTGGGGGGGTATGTGGGGGTGGGGGTTTATGGTTTATGGGGGTAGGGTGGGGGAAGATGATGGGTGGGAACAGGAAGAGGCTCTCCCACCCAGTGAGAGCAAGTGAGGGGATAGGGGAAATGGGGGGGAGGGGAAAACAAAATGAGGGGATAGGGGGAGGGGGGGAAGGAGGAAGGCGGCGCGCGGGGGAGGGGAGAGGGGGAAGGGGAGGGGAGGGGACGGGCGACAGGGGGCAGAGGTAGGTGAAGGAGCGGGGCCGGAGGGGAGACGACGCGGAGGGCGACCGGAGAAGCGGCGCGAGGCCGAGTGGCGGGGGAGCCCGTAGGGTACGTCCCACCCGGGACGAACGGGCGCGTACCAGTCTGAGATTGAAGCCCCGTTAGTCGTTGGCAAAGAAATGGGAAGAGACAAAGGAAAGAGAAGAGAGAGATCGATGAGAGGGAAAGAGAAAGAGGCCATGAGAACGAAGGAAAGAGATATAGAGAGACAAAGAAAGAGAGAGAGAGAGAAAGAGGGAAGAGGGGAAATCGGAGGAGGGGGGAGGGGGGAGGGGAGGAAAAAGAAGAAAAGAAGGAAGAAAAAAGGAAGGCCGCCCACACTCACATACCCCACCCTCATGGAACCATGTTCTGCAAGGAATCACCTCATAGACCTAGAATAAATAGGGAAAGAAAGAGGGGTGTGAGAGGAAAAGGGGGGGGAGGGGGAGGTAGAGGGGGCAAAAAGGGGGCTTGTTGGTTGAGGAAGGGAGAGTTGGGGGGGTAGGGTATGGGGGGATGGGGGGATGGGGGCGCATCGCCTGTTTTGTCTATCTGTCTCATCTATCTTTCAGTTCCCTTCCTCTTTTCTTGCTTTTCTTGTTATTTTTCCCGTTTTTTCTACTTTTTTTGCCACCATTTTCTTTTGATTTATTTTTCTTAGTTTTCTTTTCTTTTTTTTTAGATTTTTTTTTCTTAGAGAATCATTTGTAAAAATGAAGTATCAGTTTTAAAAAAATAGGAATGGTAATGATGATAATGATAATGACAATGAAATACTATCATGATAAATAAAGATAATGATGATAATGATAGTGATGATAATCATAACAATAATGATGATAATCATGATAATCATAATGATAATGATAGGGACAGAAATAATAGTAACAATTGCTAATGAAGATAATCATAACAATAATCATAATGGTAATATTGAATCGCCAGAATGATATAAGCAATAGTAATGATAATGATGATAATAATCACATAAAACAAAATAATGATAATAGTAATGGTAATAAAATATAAATGGTAATAAAAAATAATGGTAATAGTAATAGTACAAAAATAAAAATAAAATTGATAACGTCATTAATCCCCATCACCTTTACAATTATTACTGAGAGACGTATTACTATATGTTTGCATTATCATCAATTTTCATCCTTTGTTTCTCTCTTTCTCTCTTTTTCTCTTTCTCAATTTCATCCTATCTCTCTCTTTCTCTCTTTAGATTTTTTTTCTCTCTCTTTAAACTTTCTCTCTCTCTCTCTCTCTCTCTCTCTCTCTCTCTCTCTCTCTCTCTCCCTCTCTTTAAACTTTTTTTTTTCTCTCTCCCTCTCTTTTATATAAAACGTCCTCTCTCTCTCTCTCTCTCTTTAAACTTTTTTTCTGTCTTTCATTTCAAACTTTCTTTTTCTCCCTCTTTAAAATTTTTCTCTCTCTCAATCTATCTTATCTTTTTTGTTTTGTTTTGTTTTTGCCTTTTTTTTAAATCTAATTCTTCATTGACCCATTTCCCAAAAACGTTTCCTTCCAATTGCGTTACTTTCGTATATCCCTTTTCCCATCTCTTTTCATTCTTCTTCTTTTCCCCTTTCCTCTTTCTCTTCGTCTCCCTCCTAGTTCCCCTCTTCCTTCCTTCTTTCCTCAACGGTCTCCCTTCCTTCCCCTCTCAACTCCTCACCGATTCCGTCGCCTCTTCCTTTTCTTCTCTCCTTTCCCTGTTCCCATCCCTTTCCTCCTTTCCTTCCTCCTCTTCCTTTCTCCCCTCCTTTCCTTCTCTCCTATCCCTTTTCCTTGTCCTTTTCCCCTCCTTCCTTCCGCTCCTTCCGCTCTCCTGATCCTTCCCCCTTCTTTATTTTTTTTTTTTGAATTTTTATTTTTTTTTTTTTTTTTTTTTTTTGTTTGTTTTTTTTGGCTTTTTTTTTCTTTGTTTTTTTTGTTTTTGTTTTCCCCCCACCCACCCACCATTCAGCCCCCTCACTATAGAGCGACGTTTCATTAATTTTCGGCTCTTTGGATAAAATAAATTTAAACCATCCCAGAAGCTTACGTTGATAATAAGAGACTGGGGAATATCCGATTTTTTTTTCGGAATCTCTCTCTTCCCTGGTTTTGTTTTCGGGTTTATCATATTTGTTATCTTTGTTTTATATATATATATATATATATATATATATATATATATATATATATATATATACATACACACACACACACACACACACACACACTTATATTATATTATATATATCTATATATATATATATATATATATATATATATATATATCATAAAATATATACATCCTATCAAGTGAACATACATTCACATCTTATATATACTTATATATTTATATATTATATATATATATATAACATATATACATATGTATATATATATATATCATATATATATACTATTATATATATATATATATATATTTTATATATATATATATATCATACTGCTATACAATCTGTCTATACACTACTATATGTATATTTATATAACAGACTTTATGTATATTATATGTTTATATATATATCTGTATATATATATCGTACATATATATATATATATATATCTATATATATATATCACTCTTATATATATATATTTATATAATTTATATTTTATCCGTATATATATATATATATATTATATATATATATAACATATATTATATATATATATTATATATATATATATATATATTATATATATGATATATATATGTGTATATATAAATATATATATATATACTATATATATATAGATATATTATTTATATATAGCATATATATTATATATATATAGATATATATATTGTATATATATATATATATATTATATATATATTATCGATATTTATATCATATACTTTATAAATATATATATTTTATTAAAAAATATGTATATATAGATATATTTATATATATATATATATATATATATATATATATATATATATACTATATATATTTATTTATTTATTTATTCAGCAGAATGATAAAAAGACAAGTTATTATTAAAGTGGTGAGACAGAATAGAGGAAGATAGAGAGAGGAGAAAGAACGAGAGAGAAAAGAGGAGAGCAGCCGAGAGAACCCGACGGGGCACCGAGCGAGGAGTGCGTCGAGAGCCTTGAGGACCGAGAGAGAGAGAGAGAGCTAGACCGAGAGAGAGAGAGAGAGAAAGAAAAGAGGAAGAGAGAGAGAGAGAGAGAGAGAGAGAGAGAGAGAGAGAGAAAGAGAAAGTGAAATAGAGAGAGAGAGAGAGAAAGAGAAAGAGAAAGAGAGAGAAAGAAAAAAGAAAGAGAGAGAGAGAGAGGTAGAGAGGTAGAGAGAGAGAGAAAGAGAGAAAGAGAGAAAGAGAGAGAGAAAGAGAAAAAGAGAGAGAACCAGACAGACAGAGAGAAAGAGGAAGAGGGAGAAACAGAGAAAGGGGGGTGTGTGGGGGTG
This sequence comes from Penaeus japonicus, assembly GCF_977035675.1. Taxonomy (NCBI): domain Eukaryota; kingdom Metazoa; phylum Arthropoda; class Malacostraca; order Decapoda; family Penaeidae; genus Penaeus; species Penaeus japonicus. The sequence goes on along the minus strand of NW_028235449.1, from coordinate 30,755 downwards.
GGGGGGGGGGGGGGATGTTGAGACAGGGCGAACTATGCTGCTGTTGTTGATGATAACCAAGTGCGTTTCTTAGTATATTGCCTGTCCACGTCGACGCTCCAGAACCGCAGAAGATAGACTGCAAGTGGCCACTTTCCTTCCCCTAACCCCCTCCCCACCCCACCCCTTCTTCCCTATTCCCCTATCTCCTTCCCCTTCCCCACACCCCTCTATCCATTCCCTTCCCCGCTTCTTCTCCCCTCCCTTCCCTTGTGTGTGGGTTGTGGGGGGTGTTGGGGGGGTTGTGGTCTTCCCTTCCCCTTCCCCCTCTATCCATGCCCTCCCCCCCCCCCTCACCGCTTCTTCTGCTCCCCTCCCCGGGCCCCTTCCACACGCTTGCCTTCTTCCCTCTCCCTTCCCACACACCCTCTACTCCATTGCACCTCCCCTCCCCCCTTCCCCCCCGCTTCTTCTCCCCTCCCTTCCCCTTCCCCACACCCTTCTATCCATGCCCTCCCCCCCTCCCTTCCCCTTCCCCAAAACCCTCTATCCATGCCCCCCCTTCCCCCCTGCTTCTTCTCCCCTCTCTTCCCCTTCCCCACACCCCTCTATCCATGCCCCCCCCTCTCCCCTCCCAAAACACACTCCCTATCTCATGCCCCCCCTTCCTCCCCCCTGCCTTGCTTCTTCTCCCCTCTCTTCCCCTTCCCCACACCCCTCTATCCATGCCCCCCCTTCCCCTTCCCCACACCCCTCTATCCATCCCCCCCCCCTTCCCCCCCGCTTCCCCCCCCCCCCCCCCCCCGGAGTACGCCCGTCCGAATCTCTCTGTGGACTCCGCCAATGGAGTTATTGTGACCGTCGGCCGCAGCCAAAATTGAATATTACCGCTACCCCGTCTCATTACATGGTGTGTTTACTCTCTTATGGGTGTTTTGCAGACGCTTGTTGTCTTTTTTTTATTTATTTTTTTTTTTTTTTGTGGTTCGTTGTTGTTTCCTTTTTTTTTTTTTTTTTCTTCTGTTTTTCTTTCTTCATTTCATTTTGAGTTTCGTTTATGTTTTTTTTTTTTTTGTCTCTTGTTTGTCTGTCTCTCTCTCTCTCTCATTCTCCTTCAATCCCCCCTTCTCTCTCTCTTCTACTTCTTCTCTTTTCTTCTTTATCTTCCCCATCTTGTCCTAACATCCACCGTACATAACAACAACGTAACTTTAACCATCTTAACATCAACATATAATAGTCACAAACACTGAAATCCCCCTCCCCCCCCCGCCCACTCTCCTCTTTCATAACCTCCCCCTTTCCTTCTCCTCATTTCCTTCCTTCATTCTTTCCTCTTTTATTTCCCCCTTTTTCTCTTTTCTTTTACGATATAAAGCAATTTCCAAAAGACGGCTATTAATAAACTCAATGGAAAAAAAAAAAAAAAAAAAAATCAACGTAGAATCCTGGCGACCGACATTTGAATGGAAGCGCTTTCACGACTTCATAAAACCGGAATATTTGCTCATTTAGTCCCTGGATTGACCAGTTTGTCGGCAATTTCTAAATCAATCTCGTAGTTTGAGGGGCGGGGGGGCAAAAACCTTCCCCTTACCCAAGGCGCAGCACCCGGGTCAGGGGCAATGAGCCCGAGGTGTAGGGGAAAGGAAGGAAAGGAAAGGCGGGCAGAGGAATCAGAAAGAGGGTGGTGGAGAGGCCCCGACCGTAGCAGATCGCGCGAGGCGAGGGAAAAGGGAATAGGCCCCTAAGCAAGAAGGGAACTAGGAACGAGATGGGATAGACTCGAAGGTTGCAGAGGGAAGAAGGACGTGAGGAGGAGGGGGGGATGTGAGGAAAGGGGAAGGGGAGGTTAGGAAGGAGGAAGGGAGAAGGAAGGAGGGGGCGGGGGAGAGAGGAGGAAGAATGAGGGGAAAGTAGGGAGTTAAGAAGTAAGGGAGAGGGAGTGAATAGCGGTGGGGGGAGGGGGATGGGGGGAGGGATGGGGTAAGGAGATGGAAAATAGGTGGTAAAGTAGGGAGGAGCTCGCCTGAGAGGGGATAGAGGTACCATCGAAGTGAGGGAGAAAGAGAGGGTTACCTGGAGACAACTTAAACTACATGGCTTCTAATCACACGAAGAAGACATTTTGGCGAAGGGAAAATTACACACTTCTTCTCAGAAAGCCATAAGGAAAGACATACCAAACACCACATAATTTCGACGCTAATACCTGAAAGGCTATAATGGTATAGTATTTTCTGGCCTCCCTTTCACCCTTAATTCACACACACACACACACATCCAAACAGCACAACCCTATCAACTTCCTCCTTTTCCAATGCCTTCTTCCACAGCACTAACACACAGCTTTGTCCATAGCCATAAAGGACATTTCTTTCTTAGAATGTTTTGCTACGGGTTTCTTGTTCGGCGGGGGGGGTCTCACGTGCCAGGCTTTCGGTCTAAGGACTCCGCTTGGTCTTTCCTGGGTTGCAAAGGGAGAAGTGGCCTCCTGTTCTGCCTTTCTTTCTTCCTGGACATGCCAGAATCCTACGAAGGGGGGCGGGGGCGGGGTGAGGGTGGGGGGGAAACCGTTCGGTTAAAAAATAGATATACAATCGTTTTTATAACAAATATTACATGGGGCCACGCAGACATAGGAATTGTAATATAAATACGCAATGGCATATATAGATACCATATATATAATATATATATAAATATACACGCTAATATACCATACATACATATATATATATATATATATATATACTATATTATATATCATATATATATATACATATACACATATACTTTAATATACATATATATACATAAACACACACACACACACACACAAACAAACACACACACGCACACACACACACCATGCACACACGACACATCAACACACACACACACACACACACACACACACACACACACACAAATCACACAAATTATATATATATATATATATTATAACTATATATAACATGCATATATATATCATAAATATATATATCTATATATATAACTATATATATAATATATATATATAATGTATATATATGTACATATAAATATATATATATATATATATATATATATAATATAGATTATATATATATAGAGGATATATATGTTATGTTATATATATGTATATATACAAATATGTAAATATATAATATATATAATATATACATATATATACAGAATATATTTATATACTATATACTGATAATTATATATTATAATATAAAATATATATATATCCTTATATATATATACTCACTTATGATACTATATATATTTATATACACATGTACATATATGCACACATATTCATATACCTATATATCAGTACATGTGTATATAAGCATATGCATGACAATGCTGATAGTAATAGTAGTACTGATAATAATGATGATAATGATAGCAATAATGATGACAATAACAATAACATCTACAATAATGATAGTGATAATAATAGTAGTAGTTATAGTGGCAGCAGCAATAATGATAATGATAGTAATAACAATAACAATGATAATGAAAATATTAACACTACCAATAATAATGATGATACTATAATGATAATGATGATACTATAATAATAATGATGATAACAATAAGGAGAATAACAACAATAACAACAATGATAATAATAAAAATAATAACAAAAACAAAACTATGACAATAGCAATAACAATCACAACAACAACTACAAGAAAACCACAACAACTCCAACAATAACAAGTTAAAACAAGTACCATAACCCCACCCCCCACCCCCGCGCCCACGCCCTTCCCATTGGCCAATTCATGGTCAACTAACCGCCTTGACGTACCCAATGCCCCTCCACCCCCGCACGCATCATCTGCACCCTCCCACCCACGCCCCCAACCTCCCTCCCCACCAATTCACGGTGCCGGCATTGGGCCCCCCCTGCCTCGACGACCAACTGACCAATCACGTGCCGCTGGAGAGTCATTAGTCACTCTTATTGGCTTGATTTTGGGGGAGTTTGTGGATTTCGGGAACGTGTTCGGGCGGTTAGCAATGGCGGCGGTTTGGGTTTACTTTGGTTGAGGTATTTATGTATTTATGCATTTTTTAAAAGTATGTATGCGTGTTTCTATTTTTTTCTTTTTGTTTTGGATGTTGTGTGTTATGTTCTTTTGTGATTTGATGATAAGAAAGGGTTTAAGGAGTGTTTATAAATATACCGGAGGATTTTGTAGATTGTGACACTGTAACAATAATATGGCCGACTATTTTAATGTTATATTTATATTTTCATTATCATAATTTATCATCATAATCATTATTGCTGGGATAATTTTCACTATGATGAAGTGATGAAGATTATGATGATGATTATAACGATAATCATGATAACGCTAATCATAAAATTATATCAATACTTATAATGATAATAATGATAATAGGGACAAAGGGTGATGATGGTAATAATGATGATAATAGTAATAATGAAAATGATGATGATCATAATGATAATAATAATAACGATAATAATAATAGTAATCATAGTGATTATCATCAAAAGGACAATGATAACACCGATCATCATTGTTACTATGTTATCAGTTATATTATTCATATTGTTATCATAATTTTCTTCTATCATCGTTTGTTACTATTACTGTTGTTACTGTTATTGTCGTTATCGTTATCATCATAATTATCTTTGTCATCATCATTATCATTATTTTCATTATCATCATTATCATTATTTTCATTATCATCATTATCATTATCATTAACATTACTATTATTATCATCATCATCGTCATCATTATGAATATTAATATTATCATTATTACTTGAAATGTTATTTTCATTTATATGATAATTTTTACATTATCATTATTATTATCATTATCATTATAGTTAGTATCATCATCATGATTAACATCATTAAAATTATCACAATCATTATTATCATGATCATCATAATCATTGTTATCAACATTATTGTTATTAACATCATTATCATTGTTTTTATCATTATCATTATCGTCATAATCTATGGCGTTATCATTATATTCTTCTTTTGAATTATTGTTATTATCATTATTGTTATTGTTACAATTACTATGATTATTATCATTATCATTACTATTATCACTTGTTATCAATGTCATTATCACTCTTGTTATTATTATAATGATATTCAATATCATTATAAACCTAATCATTATCCTTGTTATTATTGTCACCGTTATCATCATTATTGTTATTATCATTTTAATTATTATTGCTATTATCATTGTTGTCATCCTTATCATTATCATTACTATCATTATCATCATTACTTATTATTATCATTACTATTTATTATCCTTATTATCATTATCATAATCATTATCATCAGTATCATAATTATTAGAATTATTTTTATTGTCATTATTGTAATTATGACATTATTATCATTATAATTAATTTCGTTATCATTATTATGATTATTGTTATCATAATTATCATTCATGTTATCATTATCATCATCACTATCATCAATATCATTATTCTTATCATCAATTTACCATTATAATCATCCTTATTTCTATCATTATGAATGTTATGGGGATAATTACTGTAATAATCATCATTACCATTTTCACCATTACTATTGTTTTAATGATAATGATGAGAATAATACAGCTACTACTAATGATAATGATGATAATATTAACCATAGCAATGATAAAGATTATTATGATAATGAAAATATTTCATAACTCCTATTGCCATAACCATTATAATCATCATCATCATTATTGTCATCAAAACTCTCAATGGCATCAATGTTATCATTATCATCCCTATTATTATCATTAATTTCAGAGAATAAAAAAAAAATCAATATATAGAAGCAAAGAAGGCAAATACATAATAAATAAATGTATACCGTATTTATCTAACTTCTTTATTTCTTTCCTGTGTAGAAAAAGGGAAGAGAACAGCGTGGAAATATAGATAAATGGATAGATAGATGGGAACAAGAATAACCTTACCAATTACACACATTCATTGTGTAGCCCCCCCCCCAACCCCTACCCTCCCATTTCCTCTAAAACATTCCTGTGAATTACTTTGTTATTATAACTATAACTGTAACTATAACTATAATGAGCCATTACGTCACAGTTTTGTAAATGATAGTTTTCATGTATACTATTTTAACCGAATCTTTCAAAAAGGCTTTAACCTAAGAACGAAAATTGGAAAAAAAAAGGTTTAAACTTTAATAAATCTGCTATGGGGTTAGCTTAATCTAACCGCACAACCCCCGTGGTTTCCTTTCATCAAAATCAAATTAAGTGTAATTCAACCTCTCCTGATCCTACTACAGCCAGAAGTATATCCGTAACTCTATCTAAATTATCTCAAAATCATCCTTATTAAGTTTTATCTCTCCTCCCTCTCATTCCTGTCTCCCTCCCCCTCCTCCCCCTCCTCCCCCTCTCTCTCTATACCCCTTTCCCTCTTCCTTTCTCCTTCCTAAACGCTTTTCTCCCTCTTCTTCCCTCTTCCTCCTCTTCCGTCCCTCTATTTTCCTCTTTTTCTCTCTCCTCCTCTTCTTCCTCATCCTCTTTTTTTGACCCTCTTTTTAACCCTCCCTCCCCATCTTTCATCTCCTTTCCCCTTCCTCTTCCACCCCCATCCTCTACCTTACCCTCTCACTCCCATCCATCATCTCCCCCTCCCCCACCCCCTTCCCCTCCCCCTTCAAAACTCCCTCCCTCCCTCCTTCCATCTCACCCTCCCTCCCCGTGACTCCCTCACCTCCCTCCCACCCCCTCCCCCACTAACCCCCACCCCCACCCCCACTAACCCTCACCCCCAAACACTCCCATTAAGGAAAATGCTTTTTACTTCACAAGAACTTGTCCCCTACTCGACTTCGTTAAGCGTTTCCTATCTCATATTGAGGGAGAGAGTGGACCGCTATACAAACAATCCCTGGAAAACGTGGCATCTCGCTACAGAAAACGCCCTTGTGACTAATTTCTTTTTTGAGAGCGGACGCAACAAAGTCGATCTTAGTCGTAGCACACACACACATACGCGGAGGGAGGGAGAGAGGAGGGAGGGAGGGAGGGAGGGAGGTAGAGAGAGAGTGAGGGGGGGAGGTAGAGAAAGAGAGAGAGAGAGAGGGGGGGGGGGAGAGAGAAAAGGAGGGATAGAGAGAGAGTGAGATTGAGAGAAAGTGAGAGTGTGAGAGAGAGAGAGAGAGAGAGAGAGAGAGAGAGAGAGAGAGAGAGAGAAGTGGAGGTAGAGAGAGAGGGAGAGAGAGAAAGAGAGAGACAGAAAGGGAGGGATAGAGAGAGAGTGAGAGAAAGTGAGAGAGAGAGAGCTAGAGAGAGAGAGAGAGAGAGAGTGACGACGTATGTCTAGAGGAGAGAGAGAGAAGATATGTAGTGAGAGAGTAGAGAGAAGAGAGCCGAGAGAGAGAGAAGTGCTGAGTGTTAGAGAGCGAGGGGAGGAGAGCAGAAAAGAGAGAGATCAGAAAGGGAGGGATAAAAGGAGTGGGACTATCCCAAGTCTTATTGCGCAGTTTAGTGAGACGAGTGCAGAGAGAGAGCTGAACTGGGAGGGATACGTAGACGAGAGTGAGAGAGAGAGAGAGAGAGAGAGAGAGAGAGAGAGAGAGAGAGAGAGAGAGAGAGAGAGAGAGAGAGAGAGAGAGAGAGAGAGAGGGCGAGAAATAGATTGATAGATGGATAGATAGATAAGATAAATAGATAGATAAAGAGAGAGAGAGAGAAAGGGCGAGAGTACGATTGATAGATAGATAGATAAATAGAAAGAGAAAGAACAAAGGAGGAGAAAAAGGAGAGAAAAGAAACTTCAACAAACAAAAGATTCACATCCATAATGAAAAAAAAAACGTTGTAGAAAAGAAGTTGAAACCTTTCAGCATAAAACATTTTAACAAAAAAACATAAATTCAAAACACTGACAGCCCCCCCTCCCTCTCCCCCTCTCGACATTAGGAAATAAACTAGAACTGAAACAAAGAATAAAGAGATAGATAGATAGATAAACAGATATATGGCGAGATAGAAGAGAGAGATAGATATCCATGCCTGTGCCCTAAATGAATCTTGGATAAACGTAAACGACTTGGACATAGCAACTTGCAAGAAACAAAGAATGTAGGGGTATCAACTGCAGCCGTCATATCGCTATGCCTGGATGGGAGAGGGAGGGGGAGAGGGAGGGGAAAGGGAGAGGGAGGGGAGTGGGAGGGGAGGGGGTGGGGAAGG
>NW_028235449.1:0-2500 GCF_977035675.1 Penaeus japonicus | reverse complement strand
GTGTGTGTGTGTGTGTGTTGTGTGTTGTGTGTGTGTATAAATATATATATATATATAGAATATATAATATATATATAGTTATAATATACATCACATGCATATATATATATATATATACAAGCATCACAGACACACCACACATATGTATATAACATTTATATAAAATGTATATGAATTCAAAAACTCGCCTTCCATAGAACACCGGCAAATTTCTCCCTATATTAAGGGCACGTCCACCATCCTTTCCCCGCTCCTGCCCCTGCCCTGTGGCCCCTGCCCTGTCCATAACCCCGTGAGCGTCATGGGCCATATGTAGGGCCCGTTTGTATGCCCTGCCCTCCTCCCCTCCTTCCGTCCCCACACCCTCCTCCCTCCTCCCTCCCCCCCCTACACCTAGTCTTTTTATCAACCCTTTATTTGTAACCCGTTCGGCGAGCATCTTCTCCCAGGCCTTTATTATTTATATGGGACCAACGCGATAAAATGAATTACCACACATAAAAAACAAATTGTGTCTCCCTCCCTTTTTTTAGAAGGAGAGGGGTGGAGGGGTGGGGTGGGGAGGGGAGAAGGTTGGGGGAAGGGGGGGAGGAGGGGGGAAGGGTGGAGAAAGGAAGGAAAGAGAGAGAGAGAGAGAGAGAGAGAGAGAAAGAAAAAAAAAAAAAGGGAAAGAGGAGATTAGGCGCATCCTACCTCTGACCTTGGTGACGGCCTTTTCGACCTTACGGCGGGTGGACATAAAGGTGGAAATGAAGTTGCTGACCGTGGGCGTTTTTTGCGGCACACTAGCGCGTAGTTTTTCTGACACCAGATGGAAAGGGTGGGTTAAAAAGTAAGGGACTGGTTAGGCTGGATGGGGGGAAAAAAAGAAAGAAAGAAGAGAGAGAAAGAGAGAGAGGGGTAAAAAAAATGAAAGAAAGAAGAAAGGGTTTGAATATAAAAAAACACACAGTCATCGGGAATGCAGTTAGAATGCATTCTTTCTCTTCCTTTCATTTCTTTGACTCTCTCTCCTCTCGCCTCCTCTCTCCTGCTTCTCTCCTCCTCTCTCTCTCTCTTTTTCCTTTTTTTTTTTTTTCTTTTTTCTTTTTCTTCTCCTCATCTCTTCTTTCTTCCTTTCTTTTCTTTCTGTCCCGTTCCTCTCCTTCTGTAATGTCGTGCATGTCCTTCCAAACCTTCTTTCCCTTTTCTTTCTTTCGTTTTTTTTATTCCTCCTTTCTCTCCTCAGGTCCTCTCGGTATTTTGTCCGCTCTCCCATTCATTTAGCCATTGTCCTCCAAGGTTGGACCGGGAGAGTAATCAATCGAAGGTAGGCGGTCAAGCTGGAGCTGCTGTCATGGCCAGTTGTGTTATGTTATCTCTGCTTATATAGAATATGAGTATATATGATCAACACATACATACACAGCGCGCTGCGCCGTGCATATATATATATATATAATATATATATATTCATATAAATATATATACATACATAATATATATATAATATATAGATTATATAACATATATACATATATATAACATACATATTTTAATACCATACATATCAAATATTATATATGATTATAATATATATATATATATATATATATATACCATATTAAACATTCTATATATAAATATAAAATATATTATATATATTATATATATATATATATATATACATATATATATATAATATATATATATATATATATATATATAAATATAATAATATAAATATAGTATATATAACATGTTATATATATATATATATAAATATATAATATATATATATATATATATATATATATAATATATATGTATATATAAATTACTATATATAATATATAAATATATATATTATATATGTATATATATATATGATATATAGATATCTATCTATATATAATAATATATATATATATAATATATCATATGTCTCTCTCTCACCTCCTCTCGCTCGATGTCATTCAGGGTGCGGTCGGGGCTCCTCTCTCACTCTCATCTCTCTCTCTCGCTCCTCCCTCCTCTCTCCTCTCTTCCTCTCTCTCTCTCCGTGCTCTCTCTCTCTCTCTCTCCTCGCGCTCCTCTCTCCTCTCCTCATCTCTTATATATATATATATATATATATATATATATTATATATATATATATATAACCAACACATTGTTATAAATGTAATATATATATACCTAATATATATATATATATAGATAGATATTATATATATATATGTATATAATTATATAATATACATAAATATATATACATACAATACCATATATACATACATACATATATATATATATAGATATTATATATATATATATATATGATATACATATATATATATATATATATATATATATTAATATATATATATATAATAATATATATATATATATCTATATGCATATATAGATATATGCATATAATACACACAGCTAACAAACACATAAGTCTCAATATCTAAATTTTTCCTCACACACTTTGTCCTACTCACGCTTCGTGATCC
>NW_028235448.1:0-5124 GCF_977035675.1 Penaeus japonicus | reverse complement strand
AATAAGGTACATATTAATTGGCCGGGTCTGAGCGCCATGCTATTTTAATAGTCATCATGCTGGTTTAATGGTATAAAGTTTTTTTTTACACCCCTCTAAACCCCTTTAAATTTTTGTAATTATTGATACGTAACATTTTTTCTTTGAGTCACCCATTAATAGATAATATATTATTTTTGTTTTCCCCGGCATTTTTGGTTTTTTTTGTTTACACTTTGAGAAAACGTTTTTATTGCGAACAACTGGCTGCCTCCTTCTGCGTGCAGGGACGGAGGAAAACCCCTTTTTGTTGTTCCTTCCTGTTGTAAAGAAAAAGGAAGGCCTTGCCCTCCACACAACTGTTCCTGTAGCCACAAGCAGATGAAGCCATTTTCCAAAGGGCAGACATGAGCAAGACAGAGCCCCCCCCAGCCAGGCGCACCGCCACCATCCACCGGCAGAGCAGGCAAGCAGAGCAGAGAGATAGTGTTCTACAGAGGAAGCTTTTGGACAGACACCTTTCACGAGTTCGGAGGACAATGCAGAGAAGACGTCGCGGGGAGTAGGGGAAGTAGTATGAGTAAGAGTATCATTTCTTTGGCCTTCCTGGCTCTCTGCGTCACTACGTCTCTTATTTTCAGGTCCGACCGTCCGAAAAGTAGCCATAAAGCGTTTTTTTTTTCAGGGGGAGAAGAAAGATTTTCCCACACCTCTCCTGCCGAAAAGTAACAAGGGCCTCAGGGACACGGGGCTGCATATACATACTTACATGCATTTACACACACACCCACACACACACCACACACACACACACACACACACAACACATATATATATCTATATATATTATATATTTATATATATTTTTTTTTTCTTCAAATATATATTCAAATATGCCATTGTACGTCGTAGGGGTGGTTGGCGTATTTTTTATTAACGTATTAAAAATAATTGTAATATGCATTATATATTTTGAAAAGGTTTAAATAGCATTGTGGTGGGGGGGGTGGTGTGTGTCGGGGCGTTGTGGTTGGTCGTAACTTTAGAGGTCGTTTCGCCGTAATTTTTAAAGCATATTATTAAGCATTATCGTTATTCCGGTGGGGGTGTGGGGTGGTTCCGTCTAAAGGTTCGTCGTTACCGTAAGCATTTTAATTTTTTTATATTTTTTAATAAGCATATACAATTATTATTAAATTAAATTAATTACCGATGGGTCGGGTGGGTCGTAACCGTTTTATGCATTTCGTTTAAAGGGTATGGGGGTCTGTGTGGGTGGGTGGTCGTAAGCAATTAATTATAAGTCATTTAAACAAGCAAATTTTAACAAACTCAGTTCTGACTCATCATATCAATTGTGTGATTATTAGTAAAATATATTTCATCTTATCGTACCACTTTTATTAATCACGCAGCAAACAGAAATCAATGTAAACTAAATATCAATTATTTATCTACCTGCACCTTTTATATCCGGAACGGAAAAAATGCAATACATTTAGTGAAGAGTGGATGAGAAATTGAATGAAAAAGAGAAAACATGAAAATAAGGTCGTGCTTGAGTTTGTTCAAATGAAAGTAGTATTATTAACCTATATTAATGCAAAGATATTCACAATATCAAATAATATAATAAGATAGACGACAAACTTTCAAATAAGATAAGAAAATGAACAATTTCGAACAATTTCGAACAATTTTAAATGTTTTTTAAAACAAATAATAGGAAAAGTCAATTAAATGGATAAGGAAAGAAATAAAAGACAAGAAAAAGAGCTTCTTAGTTATACACGTACGTGTTTACCCGCAGGGTTTTATGCGATATGTCGGTAGAAATTGTTCGTTTTTAGTGAGGGTCAGGGGCACTATTCCCTAACGAATCTAAATTCCCTGGACATGAAACTCGTTTGACAGTGAAATGTATAAAATAAGTTGCTTTTGAATTTTACTAGATATGTTTGTATTGTAGTAACATCTAAAATAGGCGATTTGGTTATTATATATTATCTTGATTATTATTCAAGATCTTTAATGAATAACACCTGTAAACATACATACACTCACACACACACACACACAAAACACACCACACACACATATATATGTATATATATAATATGTTTAATATAATATATACACAAACATATATATATATCCATTCAAAATATCAATAGATGGACAAATAGGCACACACTGCATTATAAGGTCACTCAGGGTTCCTGGCGCCCCAGATTCCATCAATTGCCCCACATAAAGACGAAAAGAAAACAAAGAACACCTTCACGCGAACGGCACTCCGACCGACATCGGCGTCTCGATTGAACCAATACCGACGAAGCGAATCTTCTAAGTTCGTTCCGCCGGCGGGACATGCGGGCGGACTTTTCCATTAAAAGGGAACTCTGCCATGGAAGGCCAGTGTCACTTCAGCCTCATTCCTCTTCTTCTAGTCCTTCCTGATGCGTCATGTCTGTCTGCGTGAGTACAGTTTTAGTTGTTTCCTTTCTATCCTCAATTTTCTATGGGATATTTGTATCATAATATCTATCATTAGGGAAGGAATATAGTCCTTCGATACAGTTTTTTTTTTTTCTCATAACTTGCATGTCTCTGAACTGTATCGATGGAGAAAGGATGACTGCGAAGCAAAGTCCTCCTCCATGCCCAACTAACCCTCCATGACAACAACTGCACGTCAGGCACTGTGGTGATGGTGGTTGGCTGCTTCCTGTGGCGTCATGAGCCACGGAAGAATCATGGAGTCCGGGCACAGCCGCCTGGCCTTCGACCTCCTTCGACGCCTCCTTCTTCAGCGTCGAAGGGCGCGTCTTCGTCCCTCCCGCCTGGCCAAGCGGGGAGGTGTTCGACTCAGCGTGCAAGGGCGTCTACGACCGGTCCCTGTGGGCCAAGCTGAACCGGGCGTGCGAGGACTGCCAGAACCTCTTCCGGAAGGAGCCGGGCATCTACGAGGCGTGCAGGTAATGGAGGGGACGGAAAGGGGGACAGGGCGGGGCGGTGACCCTTCGACGAGGGAAGTCAGGTACATTAGGAAGATAAATGGGAAGATATGGTTACAGTAAATATATGGAGAATAAGTATTTTGATGATATCTACGGGTAGAATTCGATGAAATATATTTGCTAAGGGGAGAAGAATTAATTTGATTATGAAAAAAACATAGTTTGTTGTAACAAAGATCTTTGATGGAATGACCTTCTGTCATTTGAATAGGACACAGTTTAATGAAATGAAACTATAGACAACAAATACTAATGTTTTTTTCTTGTTGACAGGGAGAACTGCTTCGGCACAAAAATATTTCCAGCGTGTGTGATTGAGCTCTCACTCCCCCTCGGCCAGTACATGTTCGAGTCAGAGCTGCTTCGGGAGTTTTAAGCAGATGAGGTTCTGTTAATGGCTTGAGGATTTACTCGAATCTCGGGATAACAAATCATCTGGATTTTTATGTTTTAATACATGTCAGTTATAGTTTCGAAATACATAGAGTGTGGATACTGTAATGCCATATGATGGTTAACGTATCTCCATTCTAAAATGTATGCATTACAAGAAATATGAAAATAATGGTCTATGGTGTATGATCAAATAACATTCCGAATAAAGTTTCTATATATTGAAATACTATTCTACCCTTTATTTACCTTAATTAAGAAAATATTATGTGAATTTAGAATCAAGCTCTCCCACTTCATTTGGATTTCATGTTACCTTTTTCGTCCCTTTTTCGTACCTTTTATACAAATGATGTTCTACCTATTACGTAATTTATTTTTCAAAAGTAGGGAATTATCTTCAGCAGATTTTTTGTCTGTCAGATCACTTTTTAAAAATCGGGTATTTTCATCTGAGATTTTTTTTTAAACAAGGCAAAATAGGATAAGAATGAACAGTATATATACATACGCATATATATGTGAATATATATATAAATACATACATACAGACACTCACACACACACACAAACATATATATATATACATATATATATATATATATATATTATATTATATGTCTATATTTATATCAATATATTTTATTATTTTTATATTATATATATATTAATATATTATATTAACAATTAATATATTTATTTAATATATATATATATTTTTCATTATATATATATATGTATGTATATAATATTATCGTTATTTATATATTATTATATATATATATTATATATTGTGTAGCGTAACAACCCTGGAGGTCGTTAGCGAGCCTTCCCGTCCTTGACTTGGTGATGGGCTGGTTATTGAAATAAATAATATGACGAATTCCATTATTCGTGATAGAATTAATAATAAATCACATAAATCTCACACGAATAACGGTAGCGAGTTCGAGGGTATTATCGCACGATATATTAAAGAATTATTGACACATCACACCACACCAGCCAATCACTCGCAAGGCCCAGGCAAGACTGCTCTTCTTTGCCGGAAATATTGGGGGTATGGGGGGGAGGGGGTTACCCCCCAGTGCACCTCCAACAAGTCGGACACTGATTGGCTTGTTGATAGGCGTTTAAATAAAGGCGCTTGCTGAGGTCCGTGACAAGTGCAAAGCGTGATGCGTAACAGCAGTAGTGGATCGCTGGATCTACTATAATATATATACATACATATATATATATATATATATATTTTATATAATATATTATTATATACATATATATGTATATGTATTATATACTTATGTATATATTTTAATGATAATACATTATTATTATATAATAAATAAAATTCATATATATATATATATAATATAATATATATTATATATATATATTCATATATATATATTATTACATATATACAAAATATGTATTTAGACAGAGAGAGAGGATACAAAATTATATTTTTATATAATTTAATTTTAAAAACGTTTAAACGATCTTTGAAGGTACCAGAAACAACACAATTATGAAGAGAATACACGTGAAATAATTAAATCGAGCAAAACACCAGCAAGCAAACAATGCCAATTTCCAGATGCCTCAAAGACAGTAGTAATTGTCTAGGCCTTTGATTACTCTACACAAAAAGGGTGCAAAAAGCCTAGTCAATACCCTCTATTTATAAAAAATATCAGCATAAATCAGGAGAAGGAAAAACTTGGCTTTT
>NW_028235447.1:10000-20000 GCF_977035675.1 Penaeus japonicus | reverse complement strand
GAGGGAGAGGGAGATAGAAGGAGGGAGTGAGGGGGACAGAAAGAGGGAGGGAAGGGAAGAGAGAAAAGGTGAGGGAGAGAGAGAGAGAGAGAGAGAGAGAGAGAGAGAGAGAGAGAGAGAGAGAGAGAGAGAGAGAGAGAGAGAGAGAGAGAGAGAGAGAGAGAGAAATGTGCGTGTTTCTGAGTGTGTGTGTGTGAATATGCAAACGGGTGGACAAGGAGAAAGAAAACCGAGAGAAAGGGGGGTTAGGGAAAGGAAGGGAGGGAGGGAGGAGAAGGAGGAAAGGGGAGAGAGTGAAAAAGAATGAGTGAGAAAGAAAGAGAAGGATGAGAGGAAAGGGAAATGGATGAAGGAGAGTTAGGAAGGAACGGGTATATCAAATGGAGGGAGGGGTATATTGAAGGAAAAAGAAAGGGAAAGGGGGAGAGGGCAGGGAGGGAGAGAAAAGAGAGAGAAGGAGAGTGAGGGAAAGAAGAGGAGAGATAAAAAAAAAAAAAAAAAAAAAAAAAAAACAAATCCTTCTCTGAACAACACACTGCGTATCCTTCAGGCATTTGGATGCATGAGGCAGAGAGCCAGGCTGGTCCTCTGCTTCTTCAGCGAGCGTGACGCCGAAAGCCCAAGAGGCGGGCGAAGGCGAGGCAAGCAGGGCGTCTGCCTTAACAATCCGTAGCCCATCAAAAAGCGTTCAGCAGTGACCGGCCGCCCGATGTCAGTATCCCTCGAGAAATCTTGTTTTCATTAGCATCGCCGCGCACCGGAATCATATTTGATGTCTATCTTGTCTCTCCGATGGTATTGACTGGGATTGTTTATGTTCCGGTGGAGGGGCGTTTGTTTGTTTGTTTGTTTGGGGCGGGGTGAGGCGGATTGCTCGTGTGTGCGTGCGCGCTTGCATTTGGGTGACTGCTTTTCTTGATTTGTTGGATATATTTGTTCATGTATATCGTCGAAATACAAGTTATCACGGCGACAGTCTCGCTATGAAATATAAAGTCAATCGGGCAGGCATTCCTGAAATCTGATTTACCGTCCATCTCTGGCCGTCACGTGGCGGGGCCCGGGGGACTGGACGGGGGGGGGGGAGGGGTGCGAAAGGGGGGCGAAGAGGAGGAAGAGGGGACACGCCCGCGGTAGGCGGAGGAGAGAGAGGAGGAGGAGGGGGAGGACGAGGAGGAGGCGAGGAGGAGGAGGACGTACGAAGGGAGGAGGAGGAGAAGGACGAGTAGAGGAAGAAAAGAAGAAGAAGAAGAGGAGGGGAAGGAGGGGGAGGAGGAGGAGGAGGGGAAAGAGGTGGAGGAGGTGGCGGAGGAGGCGGAGGACTAGAAGGAGACGGAGAAGGGGGGATTCTTAAGAGGAGGAAGATATAGAAGAGGTGGAGGAAGAAAAGGAAGAAAAGGAGGAGGAGGAGGGGGAGGATAAAAAGGAGGAGGAGGGGGGATAAGAAAGAGAAGGAGGAGGGGGGGGGGAGTTAAGAAGGAGGAGGGGAGATAAGAAGCAAGAGGAGGAGGGGATAAGAAGGAGGAAGAGGAGGAGGAGGGGGGGGGAGAGGAGAAGGAAAAGGAAGGGGAGGGGGAGGGGGGGGGGGATTTAAGAAGGATAGACGGGGGAGATAAGGAGCATGTAGAAGAGGAAGGAAGAAAGTGGAGGAGGAGGGGATAAGAAGGCGGAGATTAAGAAGGTGGAGGAGGAGGAGGGGGAGGGAGGTGGAGCGGGAGGGATGGATGAGGAGAAGTAAAAGAAGGAGAGGAGGAGGGGGGAGGGGGGTTGGTAGGGGATAAGGACGCGGAGAGAGGGGGAGGGGGCGGCTGCAGACGAATGAGGGAAGGGGATGCAAAAAGCCCGGCTTGCGGGAGGACGCGGAGGTAGGCGCAGGGGCGGTTGGCCAGCTCCGAGCGGGGTCTGGAAGGAGAAGCAGAGAAAAGGCGTCAGTGCGTTAGGAGGTGAAAAATGGAGGTGAAAAAAAGGGTGAGGAAAGATGAGGGGATTACTGTGAGTACGAAAAGATGAGTAGAGTGCGAATAGGAAGCCGGGAATGGCGGGAGGAGAGGCGAGAGTGAGGACCCGGAGTGCGCTCGCAAAAGCGGACGTGGAACTGAGATGGTAAGATATTGTCCAGATGGACGAGTGCGTGACGTCATCAAACGTGAATTCATTGGGAATGGCAGACGGTTCCCGCTGGTGCCTTGAATCCTCGGCAGGTGAATTCCGGCAGAATCTAAATCAAAATGTTTCGAATTAGTTGACTAAGAAAAGAAGTTTCATCGTAACGCAAGGGACGCGTTGACCATGAGAAATGTTCGGAATGACCCCCGCCCGCTCCCAGCTTCTTCTCTCTGTGGTTCCGATCTCGATGGATTTTCCTCGGCGATGACAGAGGTGTGGGGGGGGAGGGGTGGGGATGGGGGTGAGGGTGGGGGGGACCCCGCGGCGCGCCACCCCATCAATCCCGCGAGTCATTTCCTTTTATTCTCATCCTTCTCATCGGGGAAGTGTTTGTTCTGCCTCAGCGAAGCCGACACTTAATTTAGCACTTGATGAAGCGACTTGAAGTGCGTGTGCACGACATGTGTCGCCGAACGAGCGCGCGCACCGCCGTTCCCGACACCGCAGAGCGATCGCAGTGCGCAAGGGCGGATCCGCCTGAAGTCGGCCCTCGGAGCGATCAAATCCCGGCCGTAAAAATAGATGGGCGCGAATAAGAACAACATCCTCAGTGGCGGGGGCGGACACTTAATGGCGAGAGTTAAGGAGGTACCTCACAACCCGCGCTTTCAGCTCGGTCCCTCACCCTCAACTATTAACCAATATTGGCCGGGCGGGAACGTTATTTACAGGTGCGATGTGAATGTCCGTAAATTTAATAAAATATCCATCTCCGCGGTAGGAGGCTTGGTCTTAATCACAATGCCCATGATTCATTGATCACCACTCGGTCGCCAAATCGTTCGCTCAGGCACGGTGATAAACGGATAGTTCTAGGGAATGATTCAATCCTGAAAATTTCGGCGAACGGATCTCCAGGAAACCTCATTGAAACGCACAGGAAACAAAAATTATGACAAATAGAAAAACCTACCGGAAAAGAAAAAACCATCATTCCCGAATATGACATGGAAAATACGGTTCCTGACTACATAGCGCCTTGACAGACAACAGGAATCACCCTTTATGACAGGACTCCCCAAGACTGGGAATGGCGTGGTGATAAGGAATGGGAAGTAAAAAAAAAGACTCTTGTGTCCCCTTATCCAGTAGTGGTTCAAAAATGAACACTCTTGGGACTCCGAAGTGGCATTTAAGTCTTTGGCTCTCCTGCTAGTCGGCCCCGCCCCTTGATTTTTCCATTTTATCGCCAACGTTTCCAAATATATTTCCTTTTCTGATCGCTGATTCTCCTCGCCGCCAAGAGCGTGATTCTTCCCTTAAAATCAGTGCTGCGTGCGGCGCCGCCAACATCGCCGCATTCAAGTGCGACGCGCCGATGCCGTCACTGCGGCCGCCAGTTACCCTTCCTACCTTGCCACTGGCGGCCGGCGAACCAACAAAGAAACTTTACTCGAGACAATGGCGTCTAATCCCATGGAGAGGTTTCAATAGACTTAGTCTTGGAATCACTCATTTCCACAGTAAAAGATGGCATCTCACACAAGAAATCCATTGACGGCGGCGGACTAAAAACTCCTTCCCGTATCTAATTGCCAAGAACCAACCAAACAGGCAAGGACTCATAAATTCCTGGTGACGTGAATGGTGTTTCCCCCACGTCTTCTGCCGGAGCGCATTGGGTGGGTCGCTTCTCTCTATCCCCACCTTCAGAGACCCGCCACCCTCTACCCCCACCCCCACTCCCCACCCCCCAACCCCATCCCCACCCCCACACCGCGCTCTCTATGTCCTCCCTCTCACTCGTTCGGCCACCTCCTCCATCCTCCTCCTCCTCCTCCTACCTTCCCTCTCCTCTTATTCTTCTTCTTCCAACTCCTCTCCTCCTCGTAATCCTCTCTTCTGCAACTCCTACCTCCTCGTACTCCTCCTCCTCCTCCTCCTCCTCCTCTCGTACTCCGCCTCCTCCCTCCTCCTCGTACTCCTCCTCCTTCCTCCCTCATCCTTCCCTCTGTCCATCCTCCTGCTGCTCCTGATCACTTCCTCCCTCCCCTTCCTCCTCTCCTCCTCACCTCCTCCTCTTCCTCTGTATCTCCTTTCAGCTTCGCCTTCATCTCTTTTCCTTCTCAGTGTTACCCTCCGCCCCCTATCCACCACCACCCCCCCCCCCTCCGTCAGCCCTCCCCTCTCTTCCCTTCCCCCTCCCGTCAGCCCCCTCCCCCTCTCCCCCTTCCCACCCCCCGTCAGGCCCCGCCCCGCCTCTTAGCCACTTCCTCTCCCCAAATCACTTTACACCTTCTTTCCTCCTCCTCTCGCTGTTACTTTTCCCCTACGTTTGCTTCATTTGCCTCCCTTCCACAACCCCTCCCTGTCCTCACTCCTCCTCCGCTGTCTATCCTTCCCCTCGCTCTTCAACCCTTATCCTCATTCCCCTCCATCAATTCCCCTCCCTCATTCACTTTCCCGCCATTCCCTTTCCTCTTTCCTTTATACTCATACCCTTTCCTCATTCTTCTTTATCTTCCTCTTTCCTCCTTCTCTCTGCCACAATAGCCCTTCCCCTCATTCCCTACCCATCATTCCTCTACTCCACATTCCCTTCCCTCATTCCCTTTCTCATTCTCTCTCCACATTTCTTCCTTCATTCCCTCTCCACCTTCCTTCCTCATCCCTTTTCATTCTCTTCCCCTTCTTCCTCATACCCCCTTCCTCATTCCCTTTCCTCGTTCTCCTTCATCATTCCTTTTTCCTTATTCTCCTACATCATTCCTTTTCCTTATTCTACTTCATCATCCCCATTTCCTCATTCTCTTCATTAATTCCCATTTCCTTCATTCTTTCCCCTCCTTCCTCCTAATTTCTTTCTAATTTCCATTCCTCCTTCATTTCCCTCATTCCCTTTCAATCATTTCCTTTCCTTCATTTTTCACTCATTTCCTTTTCCTCATTATCTCCGTTCAATCATTCCCTTCCCTTCCTTCGTTTTGCCCCTTTCCCCCCATTCCTTCTCCATCCCCTTTCAAATATTCCCTTCCCTCATTTCCCTTCCTTCATACCCGTACCTCCTTCCCTTTCCCTCATTCCCTTCCCTCTTCCAATCCCTCATTCCCATCCTCATTCCCCTCCCTCATTCCCCACTGTCCTCAACCTCCCTCACTCCTTCCGTTGATAGCGACATGTTCGGACTGGCTTGCGCCTGCGAGGGCGCGTGCGGCGGAGGGAGGGCGTCACAAAACGAGTCTTGCTTCGAGGGCGGAGGTGGTGAGGGAAATAGATAAGAATGAGTTTTTGAAAACCGTGTCAGTAAGAAAAAAGGAGAAAAAAGTGTGGCCGAGGATGTGTGGTAGCGAGGGAATGAGGAATGGACGTGCGTTATATGAGAAAGGGAATAGGTGAAAGGGTGTGTAGCTAAATTGTGCAGAAGAGGCAGGGTGTTGAATGGCGTATAAAGGGTGTTATGGAGTGGTGAAAGAGTGCGTCCACAGAGAGGGGAGGGCTAGGGTGTGAGGCTGTGGAACAGGCCAGAGAACACGACAAGGGACCGGGACGTACGAATGAGGGGGAAGAGGCAGCAAGAAGCGAAAAAGCGAGAGCATAAAGGATTCCCACAAAAGATTCTACTTTACCGTGAAGAGAAGAAATACACTAAAGGGGAAGATAGTGATTGAAACGGGGATGGTGTATCGATGATGATGATGGTGATGTGTTGAGGATAGTGCGGATGGTTAATGATGATTGTGAGCCAGTGATAGTGATGCTGAGGTTTGCAGTAATGAATGTGGAGAGGAGGCGGCGGTGCGAGTGGGATTATGGTGTGAAGTGATTTGTGATTTATGATTAGTGAAAGCCGATCAAGGAGGAGGCGTGGGCGGAGGTGCCAGGGGGGGGTGCAGGGGGAGGTGGAGTGGATGGCGCCAGGGGGTAGGGCCACAAGGAATGTGAAGTGGCAGTTGTCAGTGGTAATGCAAGAGGGAGGGCGGGGGGGGGGGGGGGCGATGCACAAAATACTTGCAACCCCTACTGCGGGGACATGGTAACAGCGCCGTCATTGTCTTGACTCATGTACATTAGCCACGTTTTTATGTGCAAACAAAGGACTTTCGTGAATATCCATTATCCTCTCATCCATACTGCCTGGTGCAAGCATGCGCGCTTCCAACAATCAGCCACTTAATCCAATCCTGTTAGGCATACCCACTATGTATGTATATATAATATATATTAATATATATATAAATATATATATATAATAAATATATATATATATCTGTGTGTGTGTGTGTGTGGGTGTGTGTGTGTGTGCGTGTGTATGTTGCGTGTGTGTGTGTGTGTGTGCTGTGTGTGTGTGGTGTGTTGTGTGTGAGAGTGTTGTGCTGTGTTGTGTGTGTGTGTGTGTTGCATCTGCAAATCCAAATCCACATTCGCACACACGCAGGCAATGAAGCAAAGCCTGATTCAGTCCGCGAAGGCTCGCGCGAACAGACGGACTCCCTCCCGCAGCGCCATCCCGGGGACCGACGGCATATCAAACGCAATGCCATTCAACACGCACTAGCTCCCCCTCCCTTCCCCTCCCCCTCCCCCTAACCTCCCCTCCCTCCCCATCCCCCTTCCCCTCCCCCTCCCCACCCCTACTCCCCCCTCTCCCTCCCTCCCCCCTCCCCTAACCTTCCCCCCCAACCTACTCCCCGTGACGCCCGCCTCTCCCCCCCCCCCCGCCCCGCCCTCCATCCCCTGTGGCCACCCCGATACGAAAATCCATCTTGCATGCGCGGGGAAATCTTGAATTATAACCCAGGTTCATATGTCATTTGTGTGGCGCTGGTGTCTTATCTGAGTCCCGCGGGGCTGCGGTATATACTGCCCCTCGCTCTCCCGAAGACCTCTCTTATAACACTCTTTATGCATCTCTGCTCTTTCTGCTCTCTTCTCGACTCGTCCTCTCTCTCTATCTCTCTCATATATGTGTGTGTATATATTATACTATATATATAATATATATATATATATATCTATATGTCTATGTATATATCTATATATATCTCTATAGTTACGTCATGTGGAATTAGGTTGGTATACTAATGTGTACATTAGGCAACATTTTGCCTAAATTTTTATATTGTGCAAAACCTACACCTTACCATTTTTCCCGATGTCCACATTAGGAAACTATTCACATTGAAGTTTACATCTATTGTATCTATATACATCTTATATATAATCTATCATATATATATTATATATACCTATATATGTTTATATATATATCTGTATACATACATTTATATATATATATATATAGATATATATATTATTATATATGTAGATATATATATAAATATATACACAATATATACATATCTATGTATGTCTAATAACATTATATAGTAAATATAATATCTATATATATTATCTATATATAATAGATATCGTATATAATATATATATCTATATATCTATAATAATCTAGAAATCTATATATATATATATTTTGTATGTCTATGTGTGTGTTGAGTGTATCTATCTATGTAACCGTCTATATAGATTTATTATACATACACACACACCACACACAACACAGACACACAACACACACACCCACCCATATATGTCTATATATCATATAAATTAAATATATTATATATATATATATTATATATATATTTATATATATAAATATATATAAATATTACATTATATATACACTCATACACACAACACATTTATATATATATATAAATATATATATAATAAAATTTATTATATATATATATATGTATAGATATATATATATATATATATGTGGGTGGTGTGTGTGTGTGAGTGTGAGTGTGTGTGTGTATACATATATATAATATTATATTAAATATATCTATATATTATATATATATATATATATATATATATATGTCTATATATATATACATATAGTATATTATGTATATATATATTAAATAATATATATATATATATATATATATATATATATATATATTATATTACACACATTTATGTATGTTGTCATATCTATATATTATATATATATTATATAATATATATATCTATATATATACTTATATATATATATATTATATATGTATATATGTGTGTCTGTTGTGTGGGTGTGTGTGTGTATCCATCCGCTCTATGTAACTGTCTATATTAATTTTATATATATATCTATATTTATATATATATATATATATATATACACATATATTTCTTCGCTATGTGGTGTTTATGACGGCGGGCGCCCTCCGTGCCGCCTTCCGGGCCCGACGGCCGCCTAACGCGCAGGACGCGTTCGATAGGAAGAGCAGAACTTGCGGTCGCTATTGACAGACACGACTAACCTTTACAATGACGCGCAGGCATTAACGCCAACCCAACAGCATCTGCATATTATGGCGCTATTAAGATTCAGAACAAATGATAGGTGGAAAAAAATTAGATTTGCATTTTAGGTGGTGTGGCCGCGAGGAAAGTTGAAGAGATATCATCTGAAATATGCCGGGATTTTTTATGTGCTCGCATGTAATGAATCTTATGGGGAATAATGAATATATATCCCGCGAACTAGCCCTTTCTGTGCTGGGAAAATCTGTATGTGACCTCCGCCTATGCGATTTAATGGCTCTGAAATTATGGCGACACTGTGCCTGGTGTCGCGCGCTATAATTTTGCCACCCACGGTCTTGTGGCGACCGAAGCCATATTTTCAGGCCATGGTAGTTGAGACAAGGGAAAATTTCGTTGCGCGGAAGGATGGGACTAAGGCGGCTGTCAAGGGAAACTGTCGCGGGCCTTCCATGTAGCTCGCATTACGTGTACGAATAGATGCAATAATGGTGGGCCATAAGACAGTCCAGCTTTCGGGAAACTTTATTGCGGAGCGAAAAGCGGCGGCGAGGCGCTTTACGCGATGTCCTTAGAAGTAAAGCAGCCGCTCGAGATGAACAGGAAGAAAACCCTTGCGAGGAGATAACTTTTATGTTCCTCATAAACCCCGGCTGAATTGACTCGCAGGTGTGCATAACCGCACACTGATATGTCGTTGCTGGATTTGCCACAAACAAATTTGCTTTGCTTTTCCCCCAACGGAATTGCGTCGACTGAATCCTGTGGCGTCTCGCACGATGAGAGATACGAAAATCACAACTTACAAAGTCTCTACTTTCTAAAAAACGAGGTCAAAGGTGGAAATATGTTGCCCAAAAACATGTATCATTTATAACAAAAAACTATAAAGGGAAATAACGGGAATGAAGATGAGAGACCACGTGAGTTCCCTTGTAATCATCAAATCCAGTGATCGTGTTACTGCCACCTAAGACAGATCTTGAGGACTATCATTATATCTTCACGAATGGCATAATAACGTTTCTGATATCAGGTTTAAAATCTGGTAATATCATAACAGAGTTATTTCGATGGGAATCAGTACCGCCAGAAACAGCGGTTCTTTTGTCATGCCATACACTTCTCTATCGCTTGAATCATTACCGCAGTCATGTGTCAGGCCACGGTTTTGCGTTAATGACAGCGCTGCCAAGCGGGCTCGGTATCTCTTCCAAGCCATCAGCGGGGAGGACGAGCCCGAGGCGGCGCAGGGGGTGCGGCCTGGAGGGGCCTTTGTGCGGCTCTCTACGGGGGCCCCAAAAAGAGCACACCCTCACTACACATAGGCATATGTGTGTGTTGATTGAGCTTCGTCATTTTCATGAATTGTGTGGTCTCATTAAACCATGCCGCTGGCCTTGCATTCGAATGTGGGAATTCCCTAACATCTCAAGGCTGCCGCAGTGGTTTATTTTGGCTAAATGACCCACCAACGATGAAGGGCGAGGTGCACTAGGTGTTTCCATTAACCTACAAGTGTATTCCCATGTCTACG
>NW_028235447.1:0-5000 GCF_977035675.1 Penaeus japonicus | reverse complement strand
TACATTATATAAATATATATATATATATTATAAATATATATTATATATATATATACTTCTTATATGTATATATAATATATATAAATCTATATCTAATTATATATTATATATATCTATATATATATAATTATATATGCAACATTAATATAAATATATATATATATATATATCTTATTATATTATATATATATATATATATATATATATCTATATGCTTGTGTGTTTATGTTTGTAGGTAGATTTATAGATTAAATAGCTGGATAGATAGATTAGTAAACAAATAGATAGATAGCTAGATGGACTATAGCTTACTATTGCGATTAGATAAAGATAGAAGACAGATCTCGACCTCGATATATAGATACAGAGTGTCTATGGGTCAACGGGATTGATGGAACACGTGAGTTTGTAAGAGCGATATGTCTGAATGTTTTTAACGGATCCCTTAATGAGTTTCCCATCGGCCTGTCACTGAACGTGGCTGCGGAAAGGGAGCGTGTCAGCCGACGCGTTGGTATAGATGAGGCGAATGAACCTTCGGGTTACCCGCATTGTTCCTGCTTCATTAAACGCTTTCAGGACCACCGTAAATTACTCATTTCATATAAATCTCGACGTTTCTCAATTAAGGTCTTACTACATCATTCTCGTGTTAATCAAGGTGTTCCAGCTTGTGGATTATCGTGTTCTTGGTGATCGTTGGTCGAGTGGTGAGAGGGGGAGAACTGAGTCACTATATGAGAACTCAAATTCGTGAATATTTCTCAGGGATTTTGCATCGAGCCAAATGTTTCATTACTTTGTTCCGAAATGCCTCTGTTTATATTTTTGGCCGGTATGTAATGGTTTCTGGAGTTACTTATGTGTTGCGAGAGTCGGCACCGCGGCCCAGAAAAGATTTTATAGTGTGACAAGTTGTTTACGTTGTATCAAAGTAAATGGAGCGGCCTCCATACGCAGCAACAGGGGAGCAAGCTTGTGTAAGAAACCTTGTGTAATAAAGGTTTTCTGTATCCCTGACTCGCAAGTAATTGCAAGAAAGCTTATTCGCTTTTCGTTCGCTAAGGACAGACTTAATAAAGTGCATGCAAATCAGTCTCTCTGACACTGTTGCATTACTCTGTGGAGATGCATGAATAATCATTTTGATATAAAGCATCATTAAAATAAGGTTATTGGTATGTAAATTTTTTTTTTTCAAGTCACTATTTTTGTAGAACAAGCATTTACATCCTCTGTACACAGAAGAAGCTCTGTATTTTTTTTTTAAACGTATTTCTCTAGTACATAAAAAGTGTTATGTGATCTATAATTATACTGACAGCCAAGGGTTTGTGGGCTTTCTATTCCTGACTCTTCAGTCAAGACTATTGGTGAACGTCAGTTTTTTAGAGTGTTATTTGACAGGAACACTTTATAGTTTTCGGCATTCGACGGCTGAGAGACGTCCACTCTTGACCCTTGTTTTGACTCTCCGTCAGACGTCAAACCCCCCTCCTCCCTCCTGTCTCTCCCCTCCTCCCCCTCCTCACTATCTCCTTCTCGCCTCTCTCCCCTCTTCCCTGCTCGGCTGTCTGCCTACCCTTACTCCTCTTCCACTGGTTTCTCTCTCCCCTCTCAACATACTCTCCTTTCAGGCTTACGTTTCCGCAGGATTTCTTCTGTGATCTACCAAGTTCCTCACCCCTTTGGTTCCGTAGATATGCATCTCTATCTCTCTCTCTCTCTCTCTCTTTTCCTTCTCTCTCTCTCTCTTCCCTCTCTCTCTCTCTCTCTATCTATTTATATATATATATAATATAAATATTATATATATATACATATATTATACATATGTACATTGTATATATATATATATATATCTAGATATATTATATATATATATATATACATTATATAGATATATACAAATAATGTGTGTGTGTGTGTGTGTGTGTGTGTGTGTGTGTGTGTGTTGTGTGTGCGTGCGTGTGTGTAAAAATATATTATATATATATATATATAAGATATATATAAATATTATATAATATTTAATATTTATGTGTATCTATATATATATCTATTTTATATATCAATAGATATTACATATGTATATATAGAGAGAGATATTTAGATTATCGCTATAGATATATAGATCGATAGAATATAGAAATATCAGGATGTTCCTATTTTGAGGGCCTCTGCTTAAGATATTTTATTATTATAATCATTAATATAACATTTCTTATATCCTTTTAATTATTTATTATATTTATTATTGTTATTATTATTGCCATTTAGGATTGTTGTTATTATCAATACTGTTAGCTTAGTTATCATCTCATCATAATCATTATTACAAACCCTCATTGGTATTTTTGTTATTATTCTCATTATTCTATCCTCATCATTACATCAGAGATAGAGAGAGAGAGAGAAGAGATAGAGAGAGAGAGAGAGTGAGTGAGTGAGTGAAGTGAGAGAGAGAGAGAGCGCGAGGGATTAGACACACAAGAGAGAGAGAGAGAAAGAGTGAGATTAGACACACAAAGAGAGCGAGAGAGAGATAGAAGTATAGGAGAGAGAGAGAGAGCGAGAGAGATTAGATGAGAAGAGAGAGAGAGAGAGGAGAGAGGAGAGAGAAGAGAGAGGAGAGAGAGGGATGAGGAGAAGAGAGAGAGAATGAGAGAGGAGAGATGAGAGAGAGCGGAGAGAGAGCGGGTTGGGGGGGGAGGGGAGAGAGGAGAGAGAGTGAGAGAGCGGGGGGGGGTGGAGAGAGAGAGAGAGCGAGAAAGAGAGGAGTTAGACCCAAAGAGAGAGATGAGAGAGAGAGAGGGAGAGGAGAGAGAAGGCGAGCGAGAGAGAAAGAGAGAATTAGAACACAAAAGAGAGAGAGAGAGAGATAGAGATGAGAGAGAGAAGAGAGAGAGAGAGAGAGAGAGAGGAGATTAAGAATCGAAGAAGCGAGAGAGGAGGAGAGAGAGTGAGAGAGAGATTAGACACACAAAGAGAGAGAGAGTGAGAGAGAGAAGAGATGAAAGATGATAGTGAGGAGGAGAGAGAGGGCGGGAGGAGAGAGAAGAGACCAAACAGACGTGCATCCGGTTATTGCTTTCGCTTTATGGCGATGTTTTCCTAAAGATTTCTTTTCCTCGACCATCCAGTAGGTTTCCTGCCAGGTACATTGTGCCATTAAGTGAAGGCATTTTGTACCTTACGGCATAAACAATTCTCTGACGGGAAAAGAAAAATATGGTGTTACCGTCTGTGACACTTTCACGATTTGTGTTTTATATCATTATGTTTTGGAATTCGCGCAGCCGTTTTCCTTCACCGGTGAATAATTCATCCGTCGACAGGAGCATGTGTGAGACAAGGCAGCGGTGGGAACCTCCGTCGGTAAGAACTTGGACTGTCCTGAACCCTTACGGCGAAATGTGCTTTTCAGTCATTCCTAAACATTTGCTCCTTAACTCTCGGAGCAAATAAAGTCCTCTTAAGAATCTTTTTACGAAGCGACAAAAGCAGGAGGAAAATTTCAAGAGCCGGACAGGGAGTGGAGTGGGGGAATTTGGACGGAAGTGTTTTCTTGTCTTTTGAGTTAAATGTTTCCAATGACGCGAGTGAGGGACGGAGCGAGCGGAGGAAGCGGGGGCGGGGGGGGGGGGGGGCATACTCTGGTAGCCTCCATAAATGGGAGTCATATCCTTGTAAAAATCCTAGGGGGACAGTTCTTAGGACGCCGCCGCACGCACTCCCTTTCCTCTGATAGGGAGGGTAATAGAATGGAATCTTGCGTCTGCTTCATTCCGCGCGTACGCATTAACCTTGCTCTTGGTGGAGGTTACGTTCCTGGTTTCGGTTTATACTCTGGGGAGGCACGTGGGATTTTAGTTTTCTTCGTTCGTCCGTTCATTTTCAATTGTGTATGGATCACGGAGGATATCCAGCCAATACAAGAGATACTGAAGCGTTTCAGGGAAGCTACTGATGCCCAGTCAGAAAAGGTAGAAATAACTTCGGTGCACATGCTTTGTTGCCACCCCCCCCCCCCATCCCCACCTGTGCGGACTGTGACCGGAGGCACGGTTCTCCAGGTCATATTTCCCCTTCTGAATGGTGGCTTGTAGGGCGGGCTTCGTGATTGGCCTAGGTCACTTTCGCGTTGTTGACCTAAGCGCTCGGGGAGCAGGGGAGCTTTGTTGGGGGTGAGGGAAGTCGGAGGGCCCCTTTTTCCTGGGCGAAGGGAATGGCGAAGGTTGAGAGGGGTTTGAGGGGAAATGTTTTGAGGTAGGGGTCACTCGCTTCCTCGCTGGTGACGGGCGGCCCGAATCAGTCACTGAGCACAAGCCTTGATGATTAATGAAGAGCTGAGCAGCGCGGTGTATATCCTCATGACTGATGACCGCCCCAAGAGGTTCTCGCCCGCGTGCTGAGGATCCGTGTAGTTGGCGGAACGATTGAAGGTGCGGGCGGGAAGGAGAGGGGGGGGGGGGGGCAGAATGAAACAAGTGCAGCTGCATCCCTTGGAGTAACGTTAGTAAGATCATCACTAAGCGCATTGGAAATAGACAAAGGCAGTATTGAGGTATACTTGTTGCAAAGACTGTTCTTCAATCAGTTTAGTACGGAGCGGATAACTTAATAATAAATCGAGGTCATAGAGGATATAGACGTAAATCTTATGCGCGAAGTGGCGAAGTGTTTCGGCAGTGCATAGATGAGGATACAACTGACTATATATGTATATGCGGAACCTGTGGGTTCAAGCTGTTTAAGGTCGTTTGAATGGAACGTGGTTGTTGCCAAAGGGAGACCTGCGCGTGCTCAGAGCTGCTTGTCCGGTGATGCCGGATGCGCAGGTCCCTTTCCGGACGAATTCCTAGCGGAAAAGGATCCGAAGTCGGGAACACGCGATGCCGAGAATAATACCGTC
Source organism: Penaeus japonicus (assembly GCF_977035675.1). Taxonomy (NCBI): domain Eukaryota; kingdom Metazoa; phylum Arthropoda; class Malacostraca; order Decapoda; family Penaeidae; genus Penaeus; species Penaeus japonicus. Next base: position 85 of record NW_028235447.1, on the reverse strand, counting down.
ATGCGGGTTGTGACGAGTGTTGGATTAAGGGCATCACCATTCGCGTGGCATCCTGGAAGAATGGAATATACTAGGTATAGCCAGG
>NW_028235446.1:20000-22500 GCF_977035675.1 Penaeus japonicus | reverse complement strand
CTTGATGACTCAGTGCCTCTTGATTCATCTGTTTGGTTGGGATTATTCTCTTCCACCTTTCCTTCCCTCTTGAGATTCACACACACACACACAAACACACACACACACACATACACACACAAACACACACACACACACACACACACACACACATATATATATATATATATATATATATATATATATATATATTAATATTTATATTTATATATATTATATATATATATATGTATATATATATATATATATATATATATATATATATATATTTATATATATATATATATACATATACATATATATACATACATACATACATACATATATATATATATATATATATATATAATATATATATATATATATATATAATATATATATATATATATATATATATATACATGTACATATACATACATATATAATATATATATACATATATATATATATATATACATACACATGTATATATATATATATATATATATATATATATATATATATATATATATATATATAAATACATACATATATATCCTCCTGCCTCCTTCCTAACGAACCCCGTGACCTCAAACCTGTTGATTTTCTTCAGCAAAGTTTTCTTCCTATTTTCCTGTTTCTCTGCACAGTCATCTTCTCTCTCTTTACTTTTCTCAGTCATGTCTCTTTCGCATTATTTTCTTAATATCTTTGATTCTATTTTTTTCTACTTCTTTTATCTGTATTTTGTTTTGTTTCTGCTTTTTTTTTGCATCTCTCTTTCATTTGATCTTTTTCCTTTGTATTCTAATTTCTTTGAACTTCCCTTTCTATCTATGCCCCTCCCCCCCCACCATCTTTGTTTCTCCTTCTATCTATTTCTCTTTCCTTTTAGTTTTTTCTTCCACCTATTTCTCCTTCCGTCCATCTGTGTCTCTTTCCATCTATCTTATTCACCTTCCATCTCCGTTATTCCCTCCGTCTATCTGTTTCTATATCTTTCTGTCCATTTTCCCCATTATCTATCTAATTCTTCCTCCGTTTATCTATCTTTCCTTCCATCTATCTGCTTCTTCCATCTATCTTTCTCTCCTTCATTTGACTCATTTCCTGTTCCATCTATTCCTTTCATGCCTTCCTTTACTTCATTCTATGTTTCACTTTTTATTTTTTATCTCTCATCTCTCTTTCCTTCGCTTATTCTCTATTTTTTTTTTTTTATCTGCTTATCTCTCTCTCTTCCTCTCTTTCTTTCTTACTTTATTTCAGTTTTTTTCTCTCTCTCCTTACTCTCTTTCTTTCTTATTTTATTTCACTATTTTCTTTTTCTCTCTCTCTCCTCCCTTCTTCACCCTTCCCTTTCACTCCCTATTATCCAACAAATTCCAATAGTTGCAACCTGATACAACCCTCCCCCCCACCTCCCCGTCTCTACCCCCCCCCCTCCTGTTATTCCTCCCTAACTCTCCGTATATCACTTGACTCCCTACTTCTTCTTCTCCTTCCCTCTCCCCCACCTCCATCCCTACCTCTAATCCTCCCCCCCTCCCCTCACCCTCCTCTTGTCACTTCCCCCCCTCCCTCCATTCCTACTTCACCCCCTCCCCTTCCCCCCTCTTGTCACTCCCCCCCTCCATTCCTACCTCGCCCCCCCCCCTCACCCCCCTCTTGTCACTCTTCATCCTTGTCCATTCTTTCAACTTGTCAATAGTCACACTTTTCGTCACCCCCCCCCCCTTTCTCCCCCAGTTCCTTCCCCTCCCCTCTCCTTCCCTTCTCCAGTTCCTTCCCCTCCCCTCTCCTTCCCTTCTCCAGTTCCTTCCCCTCCCCTCTCCCTCCCTCCCCCTTCTCGTTCTCTCCCCTCTTCCTTTCTCCTCTCTTCTCTATTCCTTCTTCTTCGCTCTTTACTTCTCTTTCTCTCTTCTTGTTTTCTCTCTGATTTATTCTTTCTTTTCTTGCTTCCTCTTCTTCTGTATTTATCGTTCTTCTTATCTAATATCTTGTCTCTCTCTCTTTTCCTCTCCTGCCCCTTTCCTTCACTTTTTTCTTATCATGATCATTATCATTGTTATTCTTATTAATATAATCAATGATATTGATAATCATCATCATCACTTTATAATTATTATCATCATCACTATTGGTTATCATTAACAATTAATATCATCATTATTACCAAGTTTCCATTTTTTTCACGAATAATTTAGAAAATGAAATCCTATATCACAAACTTTATATTCAGTATATTTCTATATCCATTCGCTATCTCTTTCGTCAACTATCTTTTTCTCAAAAGCTTTTGTTTTTCTCCCTTCACGATATTTTCTTCGATAAAGAAGCCCGGTTTCCCTTGTCCATTTTACGTAGAATAAAATCTAATAATAGTTTTCTTTCCCTTTTTCTGTGTCGCTGCTCGCTATCCCTTGTCAATTTCTTGTGAAGTAATGATTATATAAAGTTTATTTTTCTTTTTATTCTTATGTCAGTTTATGATTAGTTTTTCATTTTTGTTTTTAAAAAA
>NW_028235446.1:0-5000 GCF_977035675.1 Penaeus japonicus | reverse complement strand
TATTGTTTGTGTTATTGTGTATGTATTTGTTTGTGTTATTGTTTATGTATTTGTTTGTGTTATTGTTTATGCATTTGTTTGTGTTATTGTTTATTGTTTACGTAGGCTTCAGGTACTATGGCGTCTGGGCTTATTAGAGTTTTGTAGAGTGAAGTGATGGCTTCTGCTCTCTCTTTGTGTCTGTCTATCTGTCTGAATGTCTGTCCGTCCGAATTTTAATCTGTCTGGTTTTCTGTCTCCCTCTATCTATTTATCTTTTTTCTCTCTCATTCTATCTGTCTCTCTGTTTTTCTTTCTTTCTCTCCACCTCTCTCTTTCCCCTCCCTCATTTCTCCTCTCTCTCTCTCTCTCTCTCTCCGGTTTTATCTTGAGTTATCTTCCGTCTCTCTTTTGCGAGTCTCTCGGCTGATTCTCATCTCTGCGTCGCTCTCCCTCTCTCTCTCTCTCTCTCCCCATCCTATATCATATTTCAAATTGTTTTTCCTCTATTGCTTTCTCAATTTCGTTTTCCTTTTTCACTTTGTATCTCTCTCTATTTTTCCTTCTTCTTTTTTCAAGCGAGTGGGTGAGACCGCCGTTCTTCCACTGTTTTTATCTATTTTTTTTCCCCCATTTTTTTATTTTTATTTCTAATCTCTTTCTTTCTTTCTTTCTCTTTCTCTCTCCCTCTCTTCCTCTCCCTCTCTCTCTCTCTCTCTCTCTCCCCCCTCTCTATCTGTCTGTCTGCCTGTCTGACTCTCTCTCTCTCTCTCTCTCTCTCTCTCTCTCTCTCCCCCCTCTCTATCTGTCTGTCTGCCTGTCTGCCTGTCTGACTCTCTCTCTCTCTTTCTCTCTCCTCTCTATCTGTCTGTCTGCCTGTCTGACTCTCTCTCTCTCTCTCTCTCTCTCCCTCCCTTTTTTTTTTTTTTTTTTTTTTTTTTTTTTGTCTGATTCCTTTACTCACATCTTGCTTCCAACAGTCAGGGATCACAAGTTGCGTGATGAGGGAACCGATTCGGATCTTAGAGGGAGCGAAAGAGAGAGATAGAGGGGAGGGGAGTGGAGGAGTGGAGGGAAGGAGGGGAGGGGACGGAAAGAGAAAGGATGAGAGGGAGGGAGGGAAGGAGGGAAGGAGGGAGGGAGGGAAAGAGGAAAGGTGGGAGGGAGGGAGGGAGGGAGGAAGGGAGGGAGGGAGGGAAAGAGGAAGGGAGGGAGGAAGGGAGGGAGGGAGGGAGGAAGGGAGGGAGGGGGGGAGGAAGGGAGGGAGGGAAAGAGGAAAGAAGGGAGGGAGGAAGGGAGGGAGGAAGGGAGGGAGGGAAAGAGGAAAGAGGGGAGGGAGGAAGGGAGGGGGGGATTAAGGGAGGGAGGAAGAGAGAAAAAAAAGAGAGAAGAGAGAGAGAGAGCAAAAGAGAGAGAGAGAGAGAGGAAAAAGAAGGATGAAACAAAAGAAAAAACGGAGAGAGGAGAAAAGAAAAAAAGAATGAAAATGGAATGAAAAAAAAAGCGGAGGAGGGGAAAAACAGAAGAAAAAATAAAAAGGGGGAAATAGTCAGAAAGAATTTATTTTCACACAAACTTCGCCCGGTCTGTTTTATACCAATCCTCCCTTTGACCTCCCCAGAGTTTTGGTATCATATAGCATGTCTCTTTTTTTTCCCCCTAAAACTCCTTCCTTTGACTAATAGTCCTTGTATTCTCTCTCTTTCCTTTTATTTTCCCCCTCTCTTTTGTATATTTTTGTTCAGTTTCATTTATCTTATATTTTGTTTCTTAGTTTGAATTTTAGCGCAATGCTCCCTGCCTTTGACAACAACCTTCAAAGACTTTCGCTTGACGACGATGACGACTCCCGTTTTCTTTATTTCGAAAATATTTCTTTCTCTGGATCGTGAAGGGGTAACTCCAGTAAAAAAAATTACTCCGTTTCTTTTCCATTTTTTTTTTGTTTTGTTTTTTTTGTTTACAATATCTTCATCTTTTTTTTCAAGTAAGATTAATCTGAAGGGATATTTGATTTAGTTACTCATCTGATTTATATTTTTCATTGAAAGACGAAACATTGAGAAACTGGAATTAAATCCACTGAAAAGGGCAGGGGATTAAAGTCTGGCCGACCAAGCGCAGTTTCCGAAACTATTTTTTTTTTCTTTCCCTTTTTCTTATTTTTCTTCCGTCTGCCTTTCTACAGAAGGTTTACTTTGTGGTTTAGGTTTCCTCTGGTTCCTGCCAATAGGTTCACACACACATACACAAACACAGACGAATGGACAAAAGCACGCTCACGCTCAAACATGTACACATACACAGCCTCACTTTGTCATTATGACACACATACACACAAACAAACACACACACACTCACACAATCAAAGTACACACTAACACAAACACACACAATCAAAGTACACACAAAAACAAACACACACACACAATCAAAATACACACAAACACAAACACACACAAAATAAAAGTACACAGAAACATAAACACACACACACAATCAAAGTACACACAAACACAAACAAACACACAATCAAAGTACACACAAACACACAATCAAAGTACACACAAACACAATCAAAGTACACACAAACACACACACAATCAAAGTACACACAAACACACACACACAATCAAAGTACACACAAACACAATCAAAGTACACACAAACACACACACAATCAAAGTACACACAAACACACACACACAATCAAAGTGCACACAAACACACACAATCAAAGTACACACAAACACAAACACACACACACAATCAAAGTACACACAAACACAAACACACACACACACTCAAAGTACACACAAACACACACAGACAAACACAAAAACACACACACATACACAGACAAACACAAAAACACACACACACACAATCAAAGTACACACACTTCATAAACAGATAATGATAATCATAAAAAAAAAAAATTCACCTCACTGAATTACCAATATAACTGCAGCGCTAATATGATACATGTTTTACAAAGATTATGTCCTAAATCCCTGCATGAGATTATCCGTCACATAACACATCACCATGTCGATAAAATCAGGTATACAAAGGGCCTTTGATGTGTCAGCGTAAACTCTGAGAACCAAAGTTATATTGTAAGTAATGTGAGGTCGTGAATGTGAATAATAAACATTGTGTTTATAGGAGGTGCAGTATCTTTGTATCACCATCTACAGTATACTATTGTGTGTATATGAATGTCTGCTGTATATCTATATTCATGTTTATTTTCTATATACATATATATATATATATATATATATATATTATATATATATATATATATATATATTATATATATATATAGACTATATATATTCTTAATTCGTAAATCTTTCATAAAGTCTGTGTATCAGGGTTTTTAAAGTTATTTCTATCTATCTATTTTGATCCCTGCCTATGTACCCATCAATATAGTCGTATGTTCACATATCTATCTCCCTGTATACCAATCTTTCTTTCTCTCTCTCTCTCTCTCTCTCTCTGTCTCTGTCTCTGTCTCTCTCTCTCTCTCTTTCTCTCTCTCTCTCTCTCTCTCTCTCTCTCTCTCTCTCTCTCTTTCTCTTTCTCTCTCTCTCTCTCTCTCTCTCTTGCTATCTCTTTGTCTGTCTGTCTGACTCTCTCTCTCTCTCTCTCTTTCTCTCTCTCTCTCTTGCTCTCGTTCTTTGTCTGTCTGTCTGCCTCTCTCTCTCTCTCTCTCTCTCTCTCTATCTTTCCTTGTCCCTCCGTCCGTCCATCCGTCCCTCCCTTGTTCTCTCATCCTCCCTCCCTCCTTCCGTCTCTCTGTCACTCCGTCTCTCCGTCCGTCCATCCATCCCTCTCTCTCATCCTCCCTCCCTCCCTCCCTCCCTCCCTCCGTCACTCCGCCTCTCCCTGCCCCTTATCTAATTAATAAAGCAGTCCATTAGTCTCTGCGATTGAATTGCAAATGGGCCAGAATTCATCAATGCAAATTCATGTGTTGCGCTGGCTTCACTTTTTCAACTTGCAATTGACATGTTGACCAAACTTGAAACAAAAGAGAAAATATCTTTATTATTGATCGTATGTCATTATGGTTATTGTTTTTAATTGTGAATAGATGTTGCAGGTTGCATTGTTTTTGGATAATGGAAATATGGAAACGAGTTATGTTTGTTTGTTTACGTGCGTGCCAGATTAGAATTTGCATTTTAGGTGCAATTGATCGCTTGCACACTGATTGCGCAAATGTGTGTTTGTGTAGGTTTGTCTATTTGTTTGTTTGTGTGTGTGTGTGTTTTGTGTTTGTGTGTATCTGCGTTTGTTTGCGTGCATGCATGTTTCTTTGTTTTCTGAGTGTTTATATGAATTTGTATGTTTTCGGGCGTATGTTTTGTTTATGTATGAGTAGTTTTGTACGTGTACGTGTGTGTAAATGTGTATCTAAGTGCATAGACGAATATATCATATATACTTGCATACATACTTCTGTAAGTAGACAGACTTATGTATAAAATAATCCCCAGCATCACCACATCTCAATACACTCCCCCCCTCCCCCCGCAGCATCCTCCCCCCCCCCCCGAGCATCCTCCCCCTTCCCCCTTCCCCTTCCCCCGCAGCATCCTCCCCCTTCCCCCCGCAGCATCCCTCCCCCCTCAAGCATCCTCCCTCAACCTCCCCCTTCCCCTCGCCCCCAAGCATCCTCCATCTCACCTGCCACAGATGTCGGAAGTCCCTCTGCTCGACCCGCAGGAGTTCGCAGTTCTCCCTCGTGATGATGGTGCTCTTCCGAGGGACGTCGTTGATGACGGACTCCCCGAAGGTCGTCCCCGCGCCCATCTGCCCCACGACGCTGCCCTGGGGGAGAGGAGGGGGAGAGAGGAGGGGGTGAGTGAGTGAGTGAGTGAGGGAGGGAGGGAGAGGGAGTGAGTGAGGGAGTGAGTGAGGGGTTGGTGGGTTGAGAGAGAGAGAGATAGATATATAGAGAGAGAGATAGGAGGGAGGGAGGGAGGTGGGGTGGGAGGGGAGGAGGG
>NW_028235445.1:0-2151 GCF_977035675.1 Penaeus japonicus | reverse complement strand
ATGTCCCTTAATTATTACGAATATGCAACGTAAAAAAAAAAATAAAAAAAAACAATGAATGATGACAATGCCTAGGAAAAAAATGATGAATACGCCTACTCTGCTAAAATACGCAGTGTTTTGCGAAAAAAAAGTCATAATGCAGGACCTTGCAAATAGACTTAACAAAAAATGTCCCTTAATTATTACGAAATATGCAACGTAAAAAAAAACAAAATACAAAACAATGAATGTGAAAGCCTAGAAAATGATAGAATTACGCGACTCTGGCAAAAAACGCAGTGTTTTGAGAAAAAAAAAACATAATTGCAAAACCTTGCAAAACAAAACTCACAAAGATGCAAAAGACATCAAAAAAAAAGTCCCTTAATTATTAAAAAAAATGAAAAGAAAAAAAAAAAAAAAAAAAAAAAAAACAATGAATGATGAAAATGCCTAGAAAATGATAGAATTACGCACTCTGGCTTAAATTAACGCAGTTTATGCGAAAAAAAAGATCATAATTGCAGTACCTTGCAAATGACTTCAAAAAAAATGTCCTTAACTTATTACGAATATGCACGCTAAAAAAAACAAAAACCAAAACAATGAATGATGAACCGGCCTAGAAAAGGATAGAATTACGCTTCTCAGGCTAAAAATGTAGTTTTTTGCGAAAAAAAGTTCATAATTGCAATACATTGCATAGCTATACACTCAATGTTGCAAATGACTTCAAAAAAAATGTCCCTTAATTATTACGAAAAATAAAAAGTAAAAAAAAAAAAAATAAAAAAAAACAAGAAAGATGAAAAATGTAGAAATGTTAGAATTACTCTACTCTGGCTAAATAGCAGGGTTTTGCGGATAAAAAAGATATAATTGCAGTACCTTGCCAATGACTTAAAAAAAATGTTCCTTAAATATTACGAATATGCAACGTAAAAAAAAACAAAAAACAAAACAATGAATGATGAAAAGCCTAGAAAAGATAGATTTACGTACTCTGGCTAAAAAGCAGTGTTTTGCGAAAAAAAGATCATAATGCAATTACCTTGCATAGCAATACTTCAATGATGCAAATGACTTCAAAAAAAATGTCCTTAATTATTACGAATAGGCAAGTAAAAACAAAATAAAAAAAAACAATGACTGATATGAAAATGCCTAGAAAATGATAGAATTACGTATCTGGTAAATACGCAGTGTTTTGCGAAAAAAAGATCATAATTGCAGTTCCTTGCAATGACTTCAAAAAAAATGTCCTTAATTATTACGAAATATGAACGTAATAAAAAAAAACAAAAAACAAAACAATGAATGATGAAAAAGGCTAGAAAATGATTGAATTACGCTTTTGGCTAAAAAGCAGGTTTTTGCGAAAAAAAACTATAATTGCAATACCTTGCATAGCATACTCTCATGATGGCAAATTGACTTCAAAATAAATGTCCATTAATTATTAAAAAATATGAAACGTAAAAAAAAAAAAAAAAAAAAAAACCAAATGACTAAATAAAAAGGTCCTAAAAAAATGAATTACGCTACGGGGGTTAAAATCGCAGTTTTTTTGCGAAAAAAAAAAAAATCTTTAATTTGCTTTCCCTTTTGCAAAGGGGACTTAAAAAAAATTTCCCCCTTTAATTAATTTTTATTACGAAATTTTGAAACGTAAAAAAAACAAAAAAACCCCAAAAAAATTTAAGAGGGAAAAGGGCCTAAAAAATTTGGGGGGCTTACGTATCGGCTAAAAAACGCGTTTTTTTTTGCGAAAAAAAAAAAAAAAATCATAATTGCAATACCTTCCCAAAAGAATACCCCTCAATGATGAAAATTGATTTTCAAAAAAAATGCCCCTTTAATTTTAAAAAAATTTGCAACCCGTAAAAAAAAAAAATAAAAAAAAAAAAAACAATGAATGATAAAAACTCCCTGGAAAAATGAAAAATTTAAACGCTACTCTGGCAAAATTTTACGCGTGTTTTGCGAAAAAAAAGATTTTAATTGCGTACCTTGCAAATGATTTTCCCAAAAAAATGCCCCTTTAAATTTTTTACGAAATATCCCAAGTAAAAAAAAAAAAACCCAAAACGGGAATTGTTTAAAAAGGGCCCCTAGAAAATGATAAATTAGCTTACTCTGGCAAAAAAAACGAAAGTGTTTTGCGAAAAA
>NW_028235444.1:0-9221 GCF_977035675.1 Penaeus japonicus | reverse complement strand
TGTGTGTGTGTGTGGGGTGGTGTGTGTGTGTTTTGGGTGTGTGTGTGTGTGGGGTGTGTGTGTGTTGGGTGTATGTGTGTGTGTGTTGGTTTTGTGTGTGTGTGTGTTTTATATTTATAAAATATATATATATTTTTTAAAATAAAATTATATATATATATATACATATATAAAAATACAATAATATATTTATTTTTATATAAAATATATTTATTATTTTAATAATATTATATTATACATATAATATTCCTTATATATGTATATTTATTTTTATATATATATTTTATTATATATTTATATATAATCAATTATATATATTTATTTAGATCTTTTATTTGTATATAAAAAAATTTTATATATATTTATATATATATAATATATAAAATTATATTATATGTAGTATATACGTATATATAAATTTAGAAAATTATTTTTTATATAAAAATTATATATATAAATTTTTAATTTTATCTTTTTAAAACCCCCACACACACACAAAACCCAAACAAAACAAAACCCCCCCCCACACAAACACACACACACCACCACCAACCCACACACACACACACACCACACACACACACAACCCACACCACCAACACCCCAAAAAACCGCACACCCCACACCCGCCGACACAAACTATAACATAAATTTTTCTTTGATCCCTTTCAAAATTGGGCGGCTTTTTTTTTGCGTTGCTTTCCCTCTCGGAAACGCTGTTCTTCCCCCCGGGTTCAAATCAGCCCGACAGGTGGGGGTTTAAAGCGTAATTTTTTTTTCGTTTTTAAAAAATGCTTTTTGGGGACTTTCCCAATTAGAAAACCCCCCGATATGATGTTTAGAAATGTGGGGTTCTTGCATTTTATTTTAGAATCTATTTTGGTTTATTTCATTATATATTATTTCGTTTTATTTAAAAGTTTGATGGATTTATAGTTGGGCCCGAAAAGACAAAAAAAATTGATAGGGGTATAGAAAAGAGGGGTTAAACGGGTTTGGTGGATTGATAGGGTAGACCAAAAAGTTAATAGATAGAAAGGGGGGAATGATAGATTAGTAGATAGATTGTTTGATAGATAAATAGGTAGGTGGTTAAAAAAGAAAGACTGATGGAAAAAAAAAAAGATTCCCCCGAAAAGGTAGATTGGGTAAGGGTTAATAGGTGATGGATTGTATTTGAATAAAGAGGTAGTTTTTTTAAAAAAAAACATCAGAGTGACTGATTTGATCGATGATAGATTATATTAATATAAAAATATACAGATCAAAAACCCCGAAGGAAAGAAATTTCCCTTTTTTGATTGCATAGTTTCATTTATGTTTTTCCCCGTGATTATATGGGTTTTTTTTTTTTTTTTTATTTTCTACAATTAAAAAAAAAATGTTAAAGTTAATCATAGAAATGAATTTCCCTTTCTAAAAATTTAAAATTTCATGGCCAGAGAAGATGACGCAACCTAAAATTGAGGGAAAAGTGGTGTGATAAAGATAATTTTTAAAAAATGAGATTTAAGAAAAAATAATTTTCCGTTTATAATAACGTAATGTTGATAATGATAATAATGATTTAAAGGTAAGAACATTTTTATTGATATAACAAAAAATAAAATCCCTCGAAATAGATGTGATAATAATTAAAGAATCAAAATAAAAATCGCAAGATTAAAAAAATTATAAGAAAAAAAATAGGGAGAAAAAGGAAGAAACATGTAAAGATTAAAAAACAATATTAATGATAGTAATGGAAAGATAAAGTAAAGATTTGATGATAATGTAATAAAAATAATAGAAACAATGATAAAAATGATAATGATAATGCTGATATATATTTATATGTATTATATATATTATATATTATAAAATTTTATATAATATATATTTTTATATTTTTTATATATACATTATATATATTTTTATAATTTTTAATTTATATATAATTATATATAAACACACAATTTTACAAATATATATAATATATTTTATTATAATATATATTAAAAAATTTTTTATATATATTTTAATATATTATAAAAATTTATATATATATTTTATTATATATATTATATATATTTATTAAAGTTATGTGGGTGTGTGTGGTGTGTTTTGTGTGTGTGTAATATATATATATATATATTTTTTAAAATTTTAAATTTTATAAATATATAATAAATTTTATTTAAAATATATTTATTTTATATATAATATTTTATATTTATATACATATTATATTATTATAAGTAATATATTAATATTTTTATATATTTATATTTATATATATTATGTGTGTGTGTGTGTGTGGGTTTTGGGGTGTGTGTGTGTGTGGTGTGTGTGTGTGTGTTTTGTGGGTGTTTTGTATGGGGGTGTATACCTAAAATTTTATATTAATATATATATATATTAAAATTTTAATTTATATTATATATTTTATATATATATATATTTATACATTTATATATTTATACCTAATTATATATATAATATATATATATATATTTATTATTATTTATATTTTTAAAATATATATTTAATTTTTTAAAATATATAAATTTTAATATTTTGTATAATATATATATTTTTATTTTTTAAAATATATATATTTTATATATTATATATATTTTTCAAATATTTATTTTTATATATTTTAAAAATATATATATATTATACATATAATATTTTATATTTTATATATATATATTATATTAAAATATATATATTTAAATTTTTATTTATTTTATGTATTGTGTGTTGTGTGTGTGTGTTTTGTTTGTGAGGTGTGTGTGTGTGTGTGGTTTAGTTAGGAAATCCCCTCTTCGCTTCAAATTTTTCTAAGAATTCAAAAAATAGTAACATATACGAGTTTTTGTTTTTTTATCAATGGTTGCGAGGGTTGGGGGTTTGAAAAAAAAAAAGAAAAGTTTTTGAAAGTTTTTTGGAAAAGAAATTTGGGGTTTCATTCGATTAAAAAAATGTGACTTTTTTTTTTTTCTTTTTCTTCATCTTTTTCCCTCTTCCCATTTTATGTTTAGGACGCGCTTCTGTGTTATTTACTGTTACAAGGTTGAGTGGGGAAAATTCGATCTTGCCCCTTCTTTTTTTCTCCTTCTTTTTTCCCCTTTTCCTTCCTTTTCTCCCTCCCGTTTTTTTTTTTTTTTTCCTTTTCTTTTCTCTCTCTTCTCTCTCTCTTTTCTCTTCCTCTCTTTTCTCTCTTTCTATTTTGATATTTTTCCCTCTCTCTTTTCTTTTCTCCTCTTTCTTTTTTCCTTTTTTCTCCTCCCCTCTTCTCTCTCCTCTCCTCTCTTTTTCTCTCTCTCTCTCCCCTCTCTCTTTTCTCCTCTCTCTTTTCTCTCTCTCTCTCTCTCTCTCTCTCTCTCTCTCTCTCCTCATTCTCTCTCTCTCTCTTTCGTCCTCTTCCTTCCCATGTTTTTTTTTTTTTTTTTTTTTTTTTTTTTCCTCCTTCCTCTCTCCTACTTCCCTCCAAACTCTTTCCCTTCCCCTCCAACCAACCCCCCCTCCCTCTACCCCCCCACCCCTCCTCTTCCCCTACTCTGCCCACCCCCGTCCAAAGCTTTGGGGAAGGCGGCAGAAAGAGAGCATCCGGGATCTCGAGCGACTTCGAACGTCTCACGAACTTTTCCGCCTGAGACGTCTGCTGGAAGAAAAGCGGAAAAGGAGCGAGTTAACGAGGAGGGTCAGATCTGAGAGATAGAGAGGAGAGAGAGAGAGAGGGAGGAGATGAGAGAAGGAGAGGGAGAGAAAGAGGAAAGAGATGTGTAGTGTAGGAAGGAGAGAGGAGAGAGAAAGAGAGAGAGGGGAGAGAGAGAGAAGGAAGAGGGAGAGAAAGAGTGAGAGTGTGTGTGAGGAAGGGAGAGGGACTGAAAGAGAGAGAGAGTGTGTGAGGAAGGGGGAGGGAGAGAAAGAGAGAGAGAGGGTGTGAGGGAGGGAGAGGGAGAGAGAGAGAGAGAGAGGGTGTGAGGGAGGGAGAGAGAGAGAGAAAGAGAGAGAGGGGCGTGGAGGCGGAGAGATTGTTAATGCGAGAGAGAGTGAACTGATTTTGTGATAAAATGTAGTTGGGTATACTTCATCTTGAGATTTAGTGAGGATGTTAGTGATATATTTATTTTTTCAATGTAATAATTTCAAATTTGATTTCTTTAGTGGCAACCTTCATATGATAAAACCTCTGCTTTAGTTAATAAAATGAAATTAGGATTAATGTGTAATGTTAACGAAGGATGTGTGTGAATTAAAGTACTTGTCTCGATTAAATTCGATGATAACGTGATAACTCAAATCCTATCTTGTTCTTCTACGTTTGATGACAATCATGATCACCATAGGGAATAAAAACTGTAATTATTTTTACTCTTCCATATTCATGATATGCTTTACACGATCATTTTACGGGGGGGTTATTTCTAACGCCTAATAGCCGGGAAAGAAGAACTTTATATCCCCTTACAATTCTTAGTAGGTCCTGTTATAATAATGGCTTTAATACATCTTCATTGATATGATCAGTTTAATGCATCATTCTTAGTGCGTCTATCTATATTCTTTATATATATGTTTTGGCAGACATTTTCTTTCATGTTTCTTATATATCTCTGTTTTTTTTGGGGTTTTTTTTCTTGTTCTTTACTCTTCGTCTTTACAAACCCTTCTCCATCCTCCTTCTCATCCCCTCTTTAACTCCTGCCTCACTTACCCTTCCTACTCCCTCACAATCCTTTATCCCTATTCTTTCAACACACACATCCCTCTATATCTGATCCCTTTAACCCATTACCTCACTACGCTCTCTCCTACCCCTACCATCAACCCTTCGTCCATTCTCCCCCCTCCCCCCCCCACCCCCCACACACTCCCTACTTTTTCCGCCACCTTATAACAATTTTACACCATCTCTACCCTTCCCTTTCCTTTTCATTCTCTTCACCCAGTTGCCTCTCACCCCTCTCCAACGGCTGCCCCCTTTCCCGCCTCCCGTACTCTTCCCTCTCACCCTCACGCCCCCACCCCCCCCCCCACCCCCTTCCCTTCTTCTCGCCAGATTTCACCAGACATTCGTGGGAAATGGTCTTTACTGCTTTATTTCACTTCCATCTGTTTCCCTCAGATATCACGTCCATTTTTGGCTGGTGGGATGATAGGGAGAGGGGAAGAGTAGGGGAGGAAGGGAGGAGGGGAGGAGGGGAGGTGGACAAGGGGAGGAAGGGAAAAGGCATGGGGTTGGGAAGGAAGGGGAACGGGGGGAAGGGGAAGAAGGGAAGGGGGAAAGGGGGAAAGGGGGGGGGGAGGGGGAAGGGGGAAGGGGGGGGGAAGGGAAGAGTAGGGTGTGGAAAGGGGAGAGAAGGGAGGACGGGAGGAGGGTGAGGAGCGGATGATTGAGGAAGGGGAAGGGGGAAAAGGACGGAGTTGAATGGGAGGAGGAAAGAGGGGATAGTAGGTAATGTACCGAGGCAAAGGATTGGGAATTGAAAAAAAAGGAAAGGGAAGGTAAAAAAAAAAAAAAAAAAAAAAGGGACGGATATAGAAGAAGTTCAGAAGTGGGAGTGAAAGAAAATAGAAAAGAAGGTAGAGGGGATTAGAGAAATAAAGAGGAGGAGAGGGAAGGTTGTGAATAGACAAAAGAGGGAGGAGATAGAAGAGAAAAGAGGGAAGGGGGATAGGTAGGGAGGGGGTTTGTCTCTTGATCTGGGTGATTGCCAAGGTCTTGTGGCCTCATTTAACCGGAGCAAAGAGGGGGGGTGTGTGTAGGGGCAGGGGGTATAGGGAGACACGCGGGATAGAGAGAGAGAGAGAGGATGACAGAGAGAAAGAGAGAAGGAGAGAGGAAAAGTAAGTGAGAGAATTAGAGAGGCAAAAAATAGAGAAACCGGGGATGGGAGTGAAGAGAGATAGAGACAGAGAAAGAGAGAGTGAGAGAGAGAGAAAGGGGGAAAAGGAGAGGAGGAGGAAGAGAGTTTTGGAGGGGAGAGTGTGTCGGGTGAAGAATATATACTAACCTGATAAAAGCAAAACTAACAATAATAACGATAATCATATTACAACCAATTCTACAACAACCTCACTACTTCTAAAACTATTGCTAATGATAACATAAACAATAACAGTGGAAAAGACAATAGATAACGATAATAGTTAAGATATCCATACTGATACTAATGCAACCACACCTACTATTGTTACTACTAGTACTATAACATCTACTTTGGCCAAACCTTCTAGAAATTATTGAGAGTAATGGTAATCATAGTACTGCTAATAGTAATCTAATACTAAGAATGGGACAATAATGATTATGATAAAAAGAATAACAGAAAATAATGATAATATTGGTAATAGTAATATTGATACGTAAAAGGAGAATAATGTGGCAATTATTATGATGATAGCAATGATGGACAATTATTATGATGATAGCAATGATGATCTGTTAATATGTGATGTTATTGTAATTATGATATAAACAATAATGATAATAATATAACAGTAATGTAATCATAATCTTAAACATATCATAGTCATAATCATAAACGTAATGATAATGATGGATATGATATGATAATGTTGATAATAATAATAAAAGTGATAACGATAATCAAGAATTAATAACAATTATACAACACTAATACTGATAATGAGGATCAATGAAAACAGAAATGAAAAAAGTGATAATATCAATAACGATAGCAATATGAATTATAAAGTCAATAGCCATATTGAATAAAATTATTACAAACTCTACAACAACTATTAGGATAATGATGAAAACAATTAATGATAGCAAATTGAATAATTAAAAGTCAAATAGCCATATTAGATTATAAAATTATCATAAATCTCAACAATTATATGATAATATGAGAGAATTGATAACAATGTTGATGTCAATAATCCTCATAAAAATGGAAATGATAACACTGACACTGATGATACAATACTTGAGATAATTATGTTGACAAAAATGAGGATAGATTGATGACAATAATAATATTAATGATGAGGCTCAATGATGATAACGATTGATAAATAAATGATAAAACAATGAGGAGTATTGCCTACTGTAATTATCAATATGTCATTATTTAAATAATTACTACTAGTGATAAATCATATAATGTAGATAATTATAATGATAATGGCAATAGTGATATTATTGATAATGATGAAATAAAAGTAATAGTATAAGAGTAATAACAAAAACACTAATGAATGATAAAAACAATAAAAGATGGTAATCATTGTATAACAATGCTTGTCATGTAATGAAGATAAACAATGATTATGATAAACTAATGACCATACTTTTTATGATAGTGATATAAACGGTGGAAGTAAAAAAAGGGGGTGAGAAAAGAGGAGGAGATAGAAAATGAAGAACACGAAGAGAAAAAAAAAGAGGAGGAAAAAGGAAGGGAGCGAAGGATTCGGCAGATGACAAAAGGAAGAGAATTAGAAAGAAAGTTGATGAGGGAGAGGATGAAATAGAAAAAGAGAAAGACAAGTGATGGTTGAAAAAAAGTAGAAAGTGAAGAGGAAGCAGCAGAACAAGAGGAGGCGGAAGAAAAAAGAAGAAGAGGACAAAGATAAGAAAGGACAACAAAAACAACAAAAACAGAAGAAAAGGAAGGCGGAAGGATGAGGCTGTTAGAGGCTCTACTATGCCTAACTACTCCATGAGGACAGCCTCTGCGCCATAGGACTCCTATGTCTTTAAAAGGTTAAAAGGGTAGATTATCGCCAGTGTTAAGTAGCAAGCGGGATTCCCTTCCCTCAGGAACTAAAACAAAATATAAATAGATAAAACACAAGAAAGGGGGAAATGTTAGTAATTTGTTATCGTTACTTCGATATAAAGGATACATGAGGCTGACTGACTGGACTGTAGACATGAGTGACATATTAATCTTGCTATAATTTGTTGTATAATGTTCTCATAATCATTTCAATATCTCATTATCAAAAATATTCATACTATGTATTTAGTTGTTATTATTCATTCATTGTTGTTATTTTATGTTTTACATCATTATCATTATTGATATCATTGTTACCATCATTGCTGTAATTATCTTACTTTATCGTTCCTATTATGATAATTGTCATGTACTATCGTGATGATTCACCCATCATTGATAATGATATTAATCACTATTATCATTATTACTATTGGTACGTTATCATTATCATTGATACTGTTATTACTATTATCAGTGTTCCTTTACTATCATCAGTACTATTAACATTCTCATTATAACTATGGTCACTATCATCTTTAAAACATAATCAACAATACTATCATCATGATCATCACCTTATTATCAGTCATCATTATCAATTCACCATAATCTGATTATTATCCTCATTGTTACTATTCCTTATTACATTCCATCATTATCATCATCAGTGTTGTTACTCATTATCATTATTCAATCATTTTGACACTCAATGTTAATCATGTGGAGGGGAGTATCAATAAAAAATAAAAAAAATAAAACTCCGGAATAATGATCAAATACTATTAAGAGTGTATCTTATTTAAGATCTGTTGTCGTTATCGATGTCACTTTGTCCTCCTTGGATTAATCAGTCCATTTTTTTTTCATCTATAAATTCGTGACACAATCGGAATTTATATGATTATTGATTGTGATTATTTTTGAAAGGTGATGATAGTGATGTCCTATGCTTTCTTATTTTTGTTGCAATTGTTCATTGGTTATCATCATATTTTCCGTTATCATTATAATTTTCGTTATCTTATTATCTGTATCATTATAATTTTATCATTATCAAACTATTCGTATCAGTATTTATTCTTATGTCCTAATCATGAAGGCATCATAAATATCTATTAACATCCCATGAGAAGATTAAATTCAGGACAAAAACCCACATCGTATTTTAATCTAATCGTCAAAAAACGACCCGACGAACAACTTATTGATTCGGTCATCGAGGGTGAGTCAGATGACCTTTTGGTATCACATCAGCGACCTTTTGTTGTTCTGCAAGCGCTTTAATGCGTGTTCGACTTCAAAGACGAACCGGCGGGTTGAGACAGGCCAGGGGACTGGAGTGAGGAAATGATCGGGATTTTTTCCGGGCATTTTTTTTATGGGCCGTTATATATATATTTACAGTCAGTTAGAATGGAGTGTTAAGTTCGTGTGTGTGATTGTGTCTATATGTTATGTGTGTGTCTCTTTGTGAGTGTG
>NW_028235443.1:17500-20721 GCF_977035675.1 Penaeus japonicus | reverse complement strand
TTTTTTTTTCATGTATTTTTAATGTTTAATAATTGCCATTGGTGCCCATACTTTGAAATAAGATTGGCTGAAATGACTGCAAAAGTATCCCTATTCATCTCATTCTATTTAGTGAATTTTAGGCACATATCAAGGGTAATGAATACTGTCAATCCTGTATTTAGTAAAGTTAACGGATATCAATAGGTGATTAAAATACTTTCAGTGAACACTAAATTTGATTGGTGTCATTGATGCACATGAAATGATGTAAATGATGCAAAGACAATTGAGAATGATAGCAGAATGTCTTGTTTTCAGGCGTGGGTGTTACGGCAACTGAATTACTGCTGGATCTTGGGCTGCTTCCATGATGTTGACTTCTTTGCATTGCAAACGGTGGTGGTGTTGTTGCTGGTGGACTCGTAAGTATCTCTTGATTTGTGATTTTGAAATCTATAGGAAGAATTAATAGTTTGCTATTTGCTAATTTCTGATAGCTAGATTCACTCTCACTTGCATGTCTCTTTTAATTAGGGTCATGTAGATTTGATGTTCTCATTAATGACTTATTTTATGTAACTGCAATAATATTAATTTTGAAATTTAGATAAAACTGATTTATCTGATGCCTCTTATTAATTGTTACCGTGGATACTTATTTTATCCGAGATCTTTTTTACTGTTACTGTTAGCACTGTCAATTTAATTAGCATGAATTTTCATCTTTTGTGCTGTTGCAGAGGATTCATGCTGAATATATTGGGAACAAATCAACAAAGGAAAACAGGAAAATACAGGAAAACAGATGAAAATGCTGGAGGCCTTTTATTTGTATTGTTTCCTCTGGACATTATTGCGTCCCTAGTGTAAAGACCTTTGGCATATTTGTGTGGTTTCCTGTGTTTCCCTTGTTTTGATTTCATGTGTTGTTGCATATAGACAGCTAGAATAATTCCTTAAGTCTCATCATATATATAAAATGCTGGAAAAGTTCCATCAACAATTTATTTTGTAGGAAATAGACTAGTGAAAGATCCCTATGTTAAAGAGAAAAATGTTGAAACAGGTAGCAACACTGCAGTCAGCGGGTGCAGCTGGTATTGGTGCTACGGCTACGGGTGCCCTTGCAACAGTTGGCGGAGCAGTGGGTGGTGGCGTGGCAGCATTATCCCATAAATTGTTTGGTAGTAGTGGAACTTCTGATGATAAAGGCAAGGGAAATAAATAATGAGAATAAGGATAATGCAGATGTTACACCCACCCCACCCAGACTCCACCCGCCCCCCCCACACACAAGTAAACCATCACGCCCCACCCCCCCCCCCCACCCCTCTGTCAGCTGCCTCAAATACCCCACCCATTCAACAAATTATGTCACACGAACAGAGTCAGTATGGTTTTAATGGGATTGTGGAGTCTCCTATATTCCTCAATACTTTGTTGAGAAAATCTCCTGGGAAACATTTGACAGAAATGTTTGATTTTCTTGAGTAACTTAATTCTAAAGTGATTATTGTATTATGTAATAATTCCTTTGTAAACGATGTCTACTTTAAATGGGCGGTCACCCCAAAAAAGCGACAGACGCAATCCTGTGTGTGTGAGTGAGCACCGTAATTGCATAGCTGAGCCATTGATTATCTCTCATAGTATATATATCGGAGCATACAGTCGACGCCGAGTTATGGCAACCACCACGCACGTGACACCTCTTATTTTGCTGGCGATGATATGGTGGCATATATGCGCGACCTACATATAATCTATCTATTATTATATTATTGCACTTATGCTACTGTATATGCTATAAAGTTAAAATTGTTATATGAATTATACATTATTACATTCATACTAACATTACTTTACTATATAAAAACTGTATTTTAGCATGATTGCAATTAATCATTCCTATTATACAATTTTGAAATATACAAGAGTGTCTGAAAATATATTTCTATAAAATCTTCCCAGCTCTGCTTTTTATGAGAAAGAACCCCTTTAGATAAGTAGGTCATAGATTTACCAAAAAAATATAAATACTCCTTAAAACAATTACATGATTGAAAAGGAATTGCAAGAATAACAGTAGCAATATATGAGTGAGGAGTGTCTATGTATCTATCTTCCTTTGTAAGCTCTACTAACTGAGGCACTGGCTTGTATACATGTAGGATTTCCATAGGCAAAGACTAACTGTGGATATACATGCAAGCAGAACTTATGACCTGGCTTCAGGACTTACCAGCATGAAATCCCATCTGTATTTGGCTGCTCAAATGCAAAAACTAGTGACACTGATTTTCAATACAGTATCAATGAAATAATGCACAATGATATTCTTAGAAGTAATAGCAAAGAAAGAAGAAAATTCTAGTGTCTTTCATAAAGTTATCAAGGGTCCATGTTCCATTGGTATAGTAATATAGCCTATTTATGAGTGATGGTAGAATGCAGTAACGCATATAAGTAGAAATAAATTTATTACTCCTTGACAGAATTGAACTGGGTCCTCTGTGAGCCGGGATTCTCTCTCAGGGGACCCGAGTTATTCCGTGTCAGGGAGGCTAAATTGTATAGCCTATTTACTTCAAGCCAGAAAATGTTCAGAGCCTAATTCCTCCCACAATGGCTCTTTATGATTTACTTCAGTTGCCCCTCAGTATTCTGTAAGAAAGGGAAGATTTCCATGATGTAAAAAGTGTCAGCAGGTAGGAAGATATTCTGTATAGGATCAAAGGTCTCTTTAACACTAGCCTACGGGATTTGGACCAGTGTTAAAGGTACATGCATCAGGGAATTATTTCCTAGAAGGTTTGTAATTATATTTTATAACATTTTATAAATCCAACAATATATTCTTCTTGTAAAGAAATGTAAGTGACAGCAAATCCCAATAAAGAAAAAAAAAGCTTTAAATTATACTTTGTGAGTTATAATTCTACAGATGTATCCCTCTTTAATGAAACGAAAAAAAGTGTTTCAATTGATACAAGAATAATTGGGAAATATGTAAGCATTGTCTGCAACTTCCTTATATGCAATTACTCAAAACCACTCCCCAATTATTCGCTGCCTTATTTACAATCATTTTGAGAGGAGTCGGCCACCACCAACGGGTTGTCATGCGGTCTAAGAGGGCGGGCAACAGCATGCGCAAATCACAGCTGAATGCCAAATATTTCCTGGATTTTATTTGCTGTTATCTCATTTGGTTGTTTAAGGAGTATCTGAAAGTTAGT
>NW_028235443.1:0-5000 GCF_977035675.1 Penaeus japonicus | reverse complement strand
GAGTGTGTGTTTGTTATGTATATATTTATTTATATCATAGTATTTTATATATATATATATATATATATATACATATATACATATATATATATATATTATATATAAATATATATATATACACACATATATATAAATATATATATATATATCTATATACATATATATATATATATATATATATATATATATATATGTACATATATATATATGAATCACAAAAAAATACACAGTAACGTGCACATAACGGAATTAATAACACTGCCACTAAATGAAAGGAACATCATTATTTTCCCTTCATTTAGTGGCAGTGATATTAATAAAATATATGTATGTATAATATATATATATGTATATATATATATATATATATATATGTATATGTTTATGTATTTATATATATGCATATGTATACACACACACATACATACACACACACACACACACACACACACACACACACACACATATATAGATAGATAGATAGATAGATAAATAGATAAATAGATAAATAGATGAATAGATAGATGTATCTTTGTGTGCGTTTATTTATATATATTTACAATCACTAACATATGCTATCATTATTATTGCAACATCATTATTATTATTATTATGATTGTTAATATCATCATTATTACCGTTATCACCATCATCATTCCTATCATCATTACTATCATTACCATTATTATAATTATCATTATCCTTCTAATTACAATCATCATCGTTACCATCATTATCATTATCATCATCATCATCATCATCATCATCATCATCATCAATATTACCATCAACAACTGACATCATTACTGCAACCCCTCTCCCCCTTATTTGAAAATATGCAACAATTTTCAAACATTTTCATCAATCCCGTATAATGATTAATATTTAAACATCAAACATTAAATATCGTTTTCCTATACATCTTTGCCCTCTAATCTCACGCCCTCCCCTCACCCCCTCCTCCTTCCCCGTTTTTCCTCGTCCTTCATGCTTAGCTTTGCACCCCCACTCCCACCCCCACCCCCACCCCTTCCCCATCCCCACCCCCATCCCCTTCCTCAACCCCACCCCTTCCCCATCCCCATTCCCTTCCTCACCCCCTTCCCCATCCCCTTCCTCACCCCCACACCCTTCCCCACCCCGCCCCCATCCCCTCATCACCCTCCACCCCTCCATTCCTCCAACCTTCCACACTTCCACCCCTCCACCCTCCACTCCCCATCCCTCCATCCCTCCAGCCTCTATCCCTGAACCCGCCACTCCCTCTAGGGCACGCAGGCATCCAGGCAAAAGGAGGCAGGCAGGCCGGCAAGCAGGCAGGCAGGCCGGCAAGCAGGCAGGGCAGGTTGTGCAGGCAGGCAGGCAGAGTGCCACCACCGTAGAAGCAACAGGTCACGCTCGCCCTGCGCTGAATATGCCAAATGCACCTGAAGGTGGATTGTAAAAGTGCAACATCAGCTCCGGTTGTTGCAAGAAAAGGAAGGGAAAGATTTCTTTTTAGTTTTGCTGTTTTTGAGTTTAATTTTTTTTTCTTGTTCTTGCCGTCTTTGTCTCTTCTTGCTTCTCACTCCTTTTCTTTTTCTCTCTTTTTCTCTTCTCTTCTCTCCTTTCCTTCTCTTCGTTCCTTTTTTCTTTCTCTTTTCTCTCCCTCTCCCTCTCTCCCTGTCTCTCTCCCTCTCCCTCTCTCCCTGTCTCTCTCCCTCTCCCTCTCCCTCTCTCTCTCTCTCTTATTACTCAGATTCGGCAAAAAAGAGAGAAAAAAAAAGAAAGAGAAGAAGAAAAAAGAAATTAAAACTAAATACTATGAAACAGGAAAAAATAAAAGTAACAAATAAACACATATAGAAAAAGAAAAAGAAGAAAAAAAAAGAGAAAAAAACGAAAAAGAAGAAAAAGAAAATGGAAAGGAAAAAGAACAAGAAAAAGAAGAAAAAAGAAAACGAAAAAAAGGAAAAAAAAACGAAAAAGAAAAAAAAAAGAAAACGAAAAATGAAAAAGAAAAAGATGGAAAAAACCCGGAGAATAAGACGAAAAAAGAAGGAAAAGAAGAGTTAGGAGAAAAACAATGAAAAAAGAAGAAAAAAGGAAAAAGAAACAATAATAATAAAAAAAAAAAACAAGCAATAGAACGAAAAAATAAAAAGAACAGGAAGATCTCTCAAGAATATGAGCTCATAGTGAAGACATAAAGTTGGCCGGTGATTCCCTGGCTAATTATCAAGAGCAGAGTCCCTTGCGTCGAGTTAATTATGCAAATACTTGTCGACTAAAACACGGCGGATGAAGGTCATTTGATGAGAATTCTAATCTAGAACTTGCAAAGACCTTATCCCCCCTCTTATCCCTACCCTCCACCTCTCTGTCCTATCAACCCTTCCTCCCACTTATCCTCCCCATCCCCCCCCCCCCATTTTGCCTCTTGCCTGCTGTGTTCTACATCCGTTTTCTTTCCTTTCTCTCTACTTTTATCTCCTTCATACCCTTCCTCTGTTTATTAGTTATAAAGGACTACTCTCCTTGGTTTGTTAAGAGTAATTTAAAAATAACTGGATAGTGTAGTGATCAGCTGTATGGCCTCTACATATGAGGAAGCACGAAAAAGCACAGTTAGACAAAGGATACAATTGGATATCTAGATGGGATAAATGAGAGGCGCGAGGGACTTACTCTTCGGCCGGCCCTACCCGATCCAGGGATAAAGCCGATAATGTCGCAGAGGGCACTAGGCCTGGCCTGTGAAGAACAGACTTGATAGAGGGGGGAGTGACCTGGGCTCCTGCGATCGAGGTTGACCTATCTTGGAAGTCTTGCAAGAGGCCTCCAGAGGTCACGAAGCAGGAGACCTACCCGGAAGAGCAGATGGGAGAGGGGAGTGTGAATCTTGATAGACGGATTTGCGTGAGGTCAGCATGTCTTGACCTCCATCAGATAAAGTAGGTGAATGGGTCGCGGAGGATATGTGCCTATGTTAACAACGGTGCGTGTGTAAGGGCGAGTCTGCTCCGTAGTAGGCATATTATGTGCCCTTTTAAAATTACAGTAGATGGGTTGGTAGCGTGGGAAGATTTTACGGAAACAGACAAGTCTAATTTATACTTAGATGCTAAGATTTTACTTTCAAATACACGTTACATATGAAGAGGCTTTGCTTAATTAGGGTTTGTACAATCCACACAGGAAAATGTAAGTTAGAACACTTTATTGATAAAGCACCACACAGGTTTGTACGTAAGTTATCTTGCAAAAATAAATGTTGGTGGAAGAAAAATAACGCCAAAATGGTAGCCGATCCGATCTGTCTGCTGCTCCGCCTCCTGATTCCGTCTCTCCGTTCGTTGTTGTCCCGACTTGGCGCCAATGCTCTCTCTGCGACCTCCCTCGCCTGACCCGAGCCCGAGGTTGTCCGACCATTCCCAGGTAAACGACCTCGGATGGTAGTTCGGAGCGGTCGAATGGATGGGAGGAGGATTGACAGGTCGTTCGGGAACATTCAAGATGTCAAATCTCTTAATTCGTTGTTTTCGTATCACTACACGTGGATGGTATTACCCTGTTTCACTGGTCTTATAATTAGTCCTACCCCCCCCCCTCCCCCACCCCGTCTTCCTTGATCCAACCCCTCCCCCTCACCCCATCTCTCCCTTCCTCACTCACCTCCACAATAGTTCTAATAGTAATAATAGTAAAAGTAATATAAACAATTATAATAATACGAATAGGAACAATGATAATGACGATAAGAAAATAACAATAATAATCATAAAGTTAACAGCAATAGTAATAATGATAATAATGAGAATAATAATGAAAACAATGATGGCAGTAATAAAATTAGAAGTGATAATGATTATGGTTATAATGATAACAGTGATGATGATAGTGATGGTGATGATATTAACAATAATAATAATAATAATAGTGATAATGATAAGAATAAGAAGGATAATGATACTATCGTTATGATTAATATTACAACTATTAATATCATCATAAGTATTAACAGTAGCAATGATAACATCAGTGATACAAATGGCAGTGAAACTGATAAGGATCACTAGAAATAGCATCAAGATTTATTGAAAAAAATAGAATAGAAACAGCAATCAGAAAATACAAAAACAAAAACAGAAAACAAAAACACATTTTCCACATTATTCCAGTAAAACTTAAGCAAACTGAATTTAGGGTTCAATCTAGAGATAACAAGCTCTTTTGCTCGGAATTCTAAAGGCGAGAAAATATGTCTGGAAAAGAGGAAATGGTAGAGAAAGAGGAGAGGGAGAATGGCGAACTGAGGAGGGATGGAAAGAGAGACCAAGAAAGGAGAGAGAGCACATATATACAGATACACATATATACACACACATATATATATATATACATATATACACATATATATATATATATATACGCACACACACACACACACACACACACACACACACACACACACACACACACACACACACACACACACACACACACACACACACACACACACACACACACACACACACGCACGCACACACACACACACATACACACATACACACATACACACCATACACATACAGACAAAGTCAAGCTCGGTCGTCGGTCATATTAGAATAAATCATATTAGGTCATATAGCATTCAAGTGTAGTTAGAAGAAAAAAAGTAAAAGCAGAAGTAGAAGAAGAAAAAGAAGAAACAGAATAATGATAATAAGAAGCAGAAGAAGAAGAAGAAACACAAAAAGTAGAAGAAAGCATAAGAAAAATAAGAATAAAGAGTAAAGAAAGATAGGTTCAGAAGAAACAAAGACGAAGAGGAATAAGAGGAAAAAGAGAAAAGTAAACATTGAGGAGAAAAAAAAAAAGAAAAAAAAGTAGAAAAGAACAAACACATAAAAAGAAACAGACAAAGAGACACAAGAAAGAAAGAAAGAATTAAAAAAAAAAAAAAAAAAAAAAAAAAAAAAAAACGCTTCCAGACACACTCAATAAAACAGCTATAACTC
>NW_028235442.1:0-5887 GCF_977035675.1 Penaeus japonicus | reverse complement strand
GTCAGCACACACAACAAGAGACACCTCCTTTCTACTACTACAGCTGTGATCATTGTGTTCTGAAGATCTGGACTGTGGCCCTTTAACAGCCTTCATTCTGCCTCCATTCAAGCACAGTCTGCAGCCTTTCTGCTAAGACTTTTTGCTCATCCTTGTTTAATGCTTGCTACCGTAAGAGGTCTACAGGTCTTGTTGATCACTGTAATTAAATAATGTCAATTAACAAACAAACAAACAAATAATCCAAACAATATTTCTGTATCACTCTACATCACACTGGTTTGGTGTTTGTAGCAAATTGCCCGACCGAATAGGCGCACGCCCAATTCCACCAAAAATCACTTCATGCTTAGTGTGGGTACAGAGACAATCACCTTGCTGTGGACATGATGTGGTCATGCGGTTAAGTTAATTGTAAGAAACTGCATGTTACATTTTATTTTACAGGAGATGGATAATAGCAAAAACTAAGATACATTTTATGGCATATATCAATGCAATTTACTTATGTACCACCCCACAATTTCCCCTTATCACTCCTGCCCTCCCCCCACTATCAGGGGCCAGATTGTGGAGATTGTGGAGGGAGAATTTCAGATTTTCTAGATCCATATATAGGATTTGCAGAGGCTAGTGGACTCCATTGATACCATTTCATGTTTTTTAGTAAAGTGCCACATTCAGAAAATTTCTTATTCTATAAAATAATTGAACATTTAGATCGGCTGTTTTAGCAATACAAGATGGCTCTGACTTGTTAGTGCTCAGAAAAGGCTTAACAAATTTAATTTTGGTTATAGTTTGGTAAGACCCTATTGGATATTCAATCCATGAAAGAACCAGTCTAAATCTTTTAGCCTTTGAATTGAGAGCCACAGCAGCAAATACTGCCAGCAAATCTATGTGAATCTGTCTCAGGAGGAGGGGATGGCAGTCTTAATGTTCAAAGAATTACCTATTATTTTGCCTAAGAAGAATATTTTAGTTATGATATCTATAAACAGGATTACCAAAATATGTTTTTCTTTAATTACAGAAATCTATTTTATGTCATAATAATCAAAGTAAGGTGATCCAAATCATTTTTGTAGTTTTGATTTGATATTAACAATACATTTACTCTTCATCTTGTCAACTAATTGTGTTTTTTCTTTTACTCAATATTTTTTTCTGTTCCAAATCATTAATCCGTGATCCCAGCCTACGTATGATACGGTGTTCTGTGCTTCTGACCTCTCGGCACTCACCTACCATATTCTCTTCGCGAATAGTCAACTACACTTCAAAAACTATTCAAAACTGTGCAGAATACAACAAAATGTGATTAATACATTACCTGACGTGTAATAAGTGTAAATAAATACCTTAATCAGCTGTCTTCCATGGCTCTTGACGCTCTACATTTTATTTTCGGGTTGCATGTCATTACTGAAGCAATTCGTTACGATTCCTTTTTTAAAATCTTCCCATCCAAATTTTTGATTTTCCTTAACTCATTGTAAGTCCTTAGCATTCAGTAAAAAGCGGGAGTAATACAGATATAAAATATAGAAATGTAAGGTTCTATATTGTAAAAATCCATTCATGAGTCTAATATAAACGTCTCAAGATAAACATTGTCGAAAGATGTTTACTTTATAAATAATTCTTCTAATCAATTATCCCGGTGAGTTAATTTTTACGACTTGACAGAGCCGGGGAAAATTGCACCACGCAAAAGATATATATTGATTTATATCATTATTAATCTAATTCATATTATCAAGAATGAAAGACTGTAATGTGTCTAATTAGTTATATTTTATTTGTTTTCTTTACTCACTAAAAAATGGACGTAATATCCTGCACAAACACATTGGCCTTTCAATACTTTGTACATATCCTTTACTAACACTTTGGCCTTTCAATACTTTGTACATATCCTTTACAAACATTTTTATATGCATGTATGTACTCATACATTACATACACACATACCGCTTGAGTATGTCGTATTTTTTAGTGTGTGCAGTAATGCTACTAATAGTAATAAACGATATCAGTATTAATAATAATGGCCAATATTAGTCGTACGGATAGAACAGCAGCCTGGCATGGCACCCAGGCATTTCAAAGAATTTCTTAACGAACAGAGAAACGTCAAGTTTCCCAAAGGTATGATACGAAAAACGAACCTGTTTGTGTCTGTTTAGATTTCATCTATGGCCGCCAGCAGTTACCTTTAGTTCTTAAAGCTCTGGGTGGTCACCACCACTCTTTATCGGGGAACCATCCAAAATCAGTGGAGTGGAGCGAATATACAAAGCTCAAGAGATACGTTTAGGATGTGGAGAAGAAGTGATAGACTGATCATATTATTCTACTAAAACTCAAAACACAGTCTGGCTGACCCAATCTCAGACAGCGGCTAACGTAATGAGTAAGGAGAGTTATCATCAGCAATATGAGCGCAGGCAGACATCTATGAGGTAGCTTATCTTCCTTCTAAACAACACACTTGCAGCTCTCCAAAGAAAAAATCATTAACCCTCGAGTCCATGAATCAATCTCAGTCCATTTTATGCGACAAAAAATACGGAGACATGGCATTGAAAATATGCGGTTTAAAAACTCAAAGCCTTGGAAACTAATACTTTACAAGATTTATTCAGTTCTAATTACCAGCATGTTAATATAGTTGACACCAACACACTGTAATATCAGAACGAAGTAGATACAATTTTTCTAGAATAGTGAAAGTGCTCAGAAGGTTTAATGAACTATAATGAGGTAGGCAAAAGGGAAATGCCGATAGGTCGTTTGCGAAACTTCATTTATGTGCTTTCAATTTTATTTCTACTCAAAAAGATGAGCTTTCTAATGTCCCATATATGATATCCTCTATATAGAAATACATTACAAGTACTTAACAAGACCTGATTCATTGGTAATAGCAAAGATAGGAAAGATTAGATCATCATTATGTTAGATGAAGGGATAGTTCAAAGCCCAGAGTGTTGCTTTCTGCACAAGGCTTGCTGCTGAAGTAAAAACCACCTTCCTCCTGTAGAATGAGTAAGAAATAGGTGCCGCCGACCGCAAGGCAGTTTAATACATGGATTCAGTGAGTAAGTACGGAATATTATGTTATTCTATTTGTTCTAGGTCAGTGATTCTAAATGAGGGCCATAGCAAGAATTTAGAGGGGGGCCACGGAGGGTGTCAAAAAAATGTGTTGTTTCTAAATAAATGTTAATATCTGATTAAACCATCCCGATAAGATTTTTCATTATTCTATTCTTTAATTATTTTGATATTTATGGATTATTTTAGATTTCTCAGTTTAAGTCCTTCTGTCTGTGTACGGTGCTGAATAGAGCAGGTTGAACTACGTGTTTTCAATAAATCAGACGGGAAGGAGAGGGAGGGTGATGGAGAGGTAAAGAGCCATGGAGGAGGAAGGATAGAATCCAAATGTCTGAGAACCCGCTTGGCTTCCTAAGTCAAAGGTCTTCAACTTCATATTAACGGCGTCCACCACAATGTGCTAAATTTGAACATCTTCTTCAGTTGTAATGGTACATAGTTGGACATATGCCTTCCCTAATTCTTTCCATCTTTTGCCGATCCAGCGCTATTCTGTGCCAGTTCTTATCGGCTTTGTCTCTGTATCTCTCCACCTAGGTTTTTGCCTTCTTATTTCTTGTGAAAGCCCCTCGGTATTCAGTGGGTAATTTTTGTAGTCTATCGGCTTGTCAGTCTTTTTATAACAATGTCTGCCCATCTCCATTATACTGCGCTGATCGTTTACAAAATATCTCTCACTCTTGTTTGCCATCTAATCATTCAGCGGCTGTTTTCCTATCTCGCATGTGATGTTAAGATAGATTCGTTCATGGGCTCGTGGCATTTGTTTTTAGTTTCAACATTTCCTTCTTCGTTTTGGTTCATGTTTCTGCACCATATGTGAAGTGTGGTAGATTGCATGTATTGTAGACTGACGTTTGAGAATTTTGTGACGATGTCCTGTTCTTAAATATTGTACTTGCTCTGCCAAAAGCTTGCATCCCATTATTATTCTTCGTTTTTTTCTTGTTCTTTGAGTTTGCAGAGATAAGCTGTTCCTTAATAGGATGTAGTATTTGGACCACTTCACTCTTTATTATCAAGTTCTATTTTGATCTTTCATTTGGTGACCTGTTTGTCATTATTTTGGTTTTCTTCAAATTCATACTAGCCCAACCTTCAAACTTTCCACATTGAGTTACGTGTAACATCTGGTTTAATTCCTGTCCGCTCTTGGCAGACATTTATATGTCGTCTGCGAATCCTAGCGAATCAGTTTAAGTATTCCGCCCATCTATTCTGACTGCCTTTTTGATCCAGTTAAGTTTCCGAAAAACTTTCCCAAGACAAGCAGTTGACAGAGCTTTCGGTGAGCTTGTGTCACCTTGGTCTGGATACCTCTTTCAAGTTTGAAAGGTTGTGAAATCTCCTTGTGCAGCGCCTGACAGTCTGATAAATGATTACTACCTCAGCTCACGTACCTGATTGAATACATAGTCACTGTTATTCAACTCTCCTTTTTTTTAAAAACTCTGTTACTTTTAGATTTACATTCTACAGTTTCGCTGGTAAATTTAAAAAAATGTATGTTGCTCTCTCATTTTAGATGTGCGCACATTCTTCCGATGAATAGTGCAGTCTTAGATACTATACCCTTTATAGTGTCCACCAGTTAGCTTTTTTCCTCAACCGGGACGAACTGAACTGGGTGATATATTTTAGAGTTTGAAAAAAATATTTGTTAATCTCGCGATCTAAAAAAAGGATTTCGTAGCTCAAAAGTCACAGTGTCTGTCCTGACAAGTCGGTCATGTTTCGGTCACCCCAAGACTTCCGTACAAAGATGAATAGGCTTTGCCTATAAGAGGGGGAGCGGGTATTGGAACGCCATCATAAATAGTGGTAGCCAGTAGGAGTTAGTAGTAATGGTGATAATAACTATGCTAAATATTAACATTGATATAAACTACTGGTAATATGATGTTAAACTTATTAAAAGTAAAAATTAACAAGTCCTAACGTGAAAAAACAACAACAGCAACAAAATGGTAGTATAGACAGCGATATGGCAGGACGGTCACTAAATGGTATAGATCTGTATACTGTATCCTCAATAATCTAAGGTCATCAGTGAGACTCCGTATGCTCCATATCGGTTTATATAGAAATCTGCAAAAGTTAGCATAATTCGCAAGTTATACCAAACATATAAGAAGACGACAACTTAAGTTTTGTAAGGAAAACGATTATATCTTGTGGGATACTTATGCAAAAAAATCCGATGCTGCAGGAAATGCTTTTTTTTCTATCAAATGTACCAGACATGATACTTGAATTATTATGACCTGTAATACTCCGTATGAGTAGGTGTCTAGTGGACTGAAAGTGTTCACTGATTACAGATGGTGTGAACTCTCGGATAAATCTCTGTTAAGACACGCGTTCCCATCTGTGCGCCTAATCAAGGCTACCGTTTGTTGCAGAGAATCCTGTGGTCCTGTTCCCCAAACATATCGAATCTCGTTGAAACTGATAGGCAAACACAGAATTGAAGGGTATATAAGGTATTGTTTTGGAGGAATATCTTTGAATAATATTTGTAGTTCCTTGATTGTTTTTATTATATGTCTTTGCAACAGTCGTACTGAGATAGAAGGTATGGCCTTAGTTTTCAGAAATTTTCTTATACTCTATAGAATATTTTTCTAGGGTATGAAATACAAAAAAACTTACGTAATCAGAGCCGGTATTATAGGCTCTATTGATCAAAGGTAGCGATATCAGCTCAAGCGTTTGATTACCATTCGGAAGTGAAACTACGCTTTACTCTTCAAACTATAAC
>NW_028235441.1:0-9082 GCF_977035675.1 Penaeus japonicus | reverse complement strand
CACATTGGTCAGTTAAGAATAAATGGTCAAAAGCACTGAATTTATTTAAAGTGCATTCTCTGGACAAAATGGGGAGCTGATAGAAAAGTCTTTACTGATGTTATATAAATCCCTGATTAGGTCTAAAGTAGATTATGGGTCAATCGTGTATGGCTCGGCAACGAAACTAAACTCTGAAAGGGATGAATGTAGTACAGAATGAGTAGTTTACGAGTCTGTCGTGGAGCCTTTATCGTGCATCGCAAGAGCGCCTAGAGGTAGAGGTCGGGGAAGATTACATCCCCTCCGTCTTAGACGCGGCATGCTTGCGCTGACCTATGCCGCAAAGTAGCCAGGCAGCCCCAACATCAAACAGGGATGTTTTGCGCAGGCATGTAAGGGCCCAGTATCGCGGCGGAAGCCGTGGGCTATAGACTCATGACCCAAGAGAAAAAAGTCCGGTATAGATCTCTCTACCATCGATACCATGGTTCAATCAAATATAGACACCGTGGGAAACACCCCAATTTTTCTACTGTTGTCAGACTGGCTACATCAGCCAAAGCACGGTTTAGTCGGCAGGTGGAGGTACGCAGAGGTTCAGAGTGATCCTATTAAACATTTTCCTTTTTTATTTATATACCGACGGTGACGTCCAAGACCGTGACGGTGTGTGGGAGCGGGTGTTGTATGTCGAATTGAATGTCAGATGAGATTTCGATTGCGAAATCATACATCGATCTTTCTTGCCGACAATTATTTGCAATTGATAATGCTTTATGATTAGCCCTATCGCGACCACGATAGATAGTCATATTTTCAGCACTCGTTTAAGTTCAATTAAAGCCATTAAATACTAGCAACCACCTATACTGAAATACAGGCTAATCTCATTCGTAAAATGGCTAGTGCCAATAAAGCAATCAAACTGATTGGGTACTGGACATCGGGAAATCCATGGTAATGAAAGGCTGACAAACTCAGCCGGGCTCGACTGACGATCTGGAGCCTTGGTATTATCCATACAGATCTCAGGTGTTTTGTCTCTTTTAGATTAAAGCAAAAAATCCATCTACTGTGAGAGTGAGTGGACCGACCTCACCATAACCAAACAAGACCAAAGAGAAGTCATAATGTGGGGACACAGCCCACAGAAAGACAGAAGGGAGGAGCGTGGCGTGTTGGCCCGACCAAAGGTAGAATACAACACGGAATGAACCACCTAACTCCCACATAGAAAAATGATTCCATCTCCGCAATGCCAACACTGCAATAGATTATTTAACCATCAGCATATATTAACATCATGCCAATTAATTTCAACAACCAGAGACAAAAAATTAAAAATTATTTCCAAATAAAAAATATAGAATATTATACAAAAAATTTATTATCTGACAAGAAAAAATAGTCAGTAGTAATCATTTTTTAAGGGAGACAAAACTTTATGACATTATATAGATTGATAAAAGAAAATGGAATCATTGGATTAATAACCTTGGGCTTGTGCCGCTGGTTGATAGCCATAATCCAACAAGCAAGCAAGCAAGAAGAGTGGGGAACACTAGTGTATGAGACTCTTGATGCTCAACCTTGTTCCAATAAACACAGCAGCATCTAAAACATAAGTCTGGTGACTTCGGAGTTACCTGCGGTTCGGGGCCTCTGGTCTTGCTCGGCCTTAGCTTGGTTCTGTTGTTTCCGTAAAGTAAAATACACGTCAAGGTAAAACGCTGTATTTCAGTTTTTGCACTTTTTGGCCTTGGCCTGACACCTTCACTTGCTTTGTTTCGAAGGTTGCACGAGGACAACAGTAAAAGTAGTTGGCCCCCACACAGACCCGCAGCCTCTTCTACATCAGGGTAGCCCTTACGGGCTGTGGACCTTGGGTAGGGAGGCAGTAGTCTGGGGGTCCTTTGGCGCGCAACTTTTCTCTCCATCCTAATTTTTTCCATATTTCTGGTGACTTTCCTGAGCCTTCGGGAGTCCCTTGTGAGCTCTTGTATTGCGACTTGGGGGGTGGGGCACCAACTTACCGTTCCCTCCCGCACTAGGCAGGTTCGGCGGTTGGAAAGGAGTCTTACACACAACTCCGATCCCTTAGTTGGTACTGGAGAAACGCAAACAGGCTTACACTAAGGGGGGGTGAGGACGATTAACTGAAAGACTTGTTTTATTTTATCTCTCTTAGCTATTGGGATTAGGTTGATCCAAAAAGTTAAGGGAAAAGGTAGTCCCCTCAGGACAACGGGCTTTGGCCCAGGGTTTCGGACATGGTCCCGACACCCAGTTATGCTTGACTCCCGGCTACCTTCCTCCTCCCCAAGGAGGTGGGGCGACTCAGAATCTCTAAGACCACTAAGACGAATAATGGAACCCCGACAATGACCGACCAGGGACGACACATTGATATCCTCCAGAGGAACGCAAGGTGCGTGAACATCCGATGCATGAATGAATATCAATCCTTGGCAGAATGTAACCCTTTATATCAAGAAGTCCTTGATGGTCAAGTGGAAGGGGTTTGATTTTGTCCGAAAAATTGCGAGATGGAAAGCATCCTTGTAAAGTACAATTTAAGTCTCAGATTAAGGATTTGCTTAAACTGACGCAAATTATGAAATCAGCGTAAAAGTAACTATTCCTGTTGGCCCAAATACCTGTAAGGGAGTAATCTTTAACAGGATTTGAGGACAATGGAGAAAGTGTAATTCTTGAAGCCAGAAAGACCAGAGCGTATTTGACGTAAAATTGTTGACCACCGGAAATATGGGAATGTGCGAACAAAGACCGGATTGTGTTTCTTGACTTTTTCTTCTCAAACCACAATTCCTATACAGTTAAAATCGGATATGAGATTGTTCAAGTAAGACCTTAAAACAAAAGCCAATGCGGTGTAAAGATGCCAAAAATTTGGACACACCTCATTAAGATGCATGGATAAGGACAGAAACAATTCACTTTGCGTAAATGTAAATGGAGATCACGAAACCACTGAATGCACGGAAAAGACACTCAAGTGTGCTAACTGTGGTGAGGTCCCCATCAGTCATCTCTGCTGATGCAGTAGCCTTGAAGAAGGAGACTGAGACATTAGCCTACATAGAAGAGAGCAAACGATGTTAGCTACCGTGAGGCCCAAAAGAAAGTGGAAAGGTTTGACAAGCAACCCCAATACTCTTACGGCCATCAGCAGCAACTAACAATGTTTCCAGTGCAATCTTGTTAGTCAGCAGCTCGCAGTTAAAGACAAGGAAAATTCGATTTGAAAGAAACAGTAAGGGACTGAATGAATCATATTAAAGAATTGAACAAGACAAGTAAAGAAATTGCCTGAATCAACCCAGCAAAAACAGCATCTTAAGGAGGTCGATACCAAATCACAATCTGGATCGGCACCTTCTATCCAGGCAAACCCCCCACTAGAACTTTCGTCTGGAGGTAGTTCATCACGTAAGAGCAATCGTCCCCTTCCGCCGGTCGTTCTCTTCTGGTGAGGGGACAGGGCCATGGACACTACTGTCTCCAAAAATTTTCCCGAGAAGGCCCTCGGAAGCGAGGGAGAGAGAGGCGCCCCCTCCCAAAAAAAAGAAAATAAAAACCACCGACAAGGCCACTTTCCAAACCCAATAAAACGTAATCCACGCGTATACCATTATACAATGGAATCTGTCCGAAGTCTTAGATCAAAATTAAACTCTCTTAGATTATTAGCCTCGTCCTATGCTCTTCCCGATATTATCGTACTACAACAAGACAGGCCATAAAAACGACCAAGTCTCTGACAGGGCGTATCGCTAAAAAACTACCATCTTTGTAGAATAAAAGACCGAGAGGGAAGGGGTGGAGGCGGAGTCCGCCATGTACATCCACCAGAATCTCCCCTTACCATTGAAGTGACGATTAATACTACTTTGGAACACGTCGCATGCAAAGTAAAATTTCCATAACACGATCTGACTAGATGCTCAGCTTACTGTCCACCTGATATAAGATTAATCTATATGAGCATTTTGGCCTATTCAGGACAGTCTGCCACACATAAATTAATTCTAGGTGATTTTAATCTCGTCATACATCATGGGTTCCCTGCCGGGTGAATGGTAGAGTTAGCAAGTAGTTAAGTAGATCAACGACTTCTGATCTGGTTCTACACATGATGGTAGTCCAACGCGAATAAGACGATTAAATACCGGTTAATTTGAGCTTTATATAGACCCTACCCGTGGTTTCTCAACACTATCACCAATTCCTGTGCACACCATTGCGACTCGTTGGGAAGCGATCACCTTCCTATTTGGTATTCAATATTCATTCGCGACACCACCCGAGGAACGCCTTCAGCACCCAAATTTAACTGTAAAAAAGCAGATTGGGTCCGCCTCACAAGGACGCTTCCAACTCGAAGTTGTTGGAGAAACCATTGATGATAAATAAATACAGGTTCAAAATAGTAATAATAAATGCAGCAATGGCAACCATACCTAAGACTTCGACAGAAAGCGTTAAGCATAGAGTTTCCATGGTGACCCAGATTTGCCGCAGGCGCTAATGTGAACGAATAGGGCCTACCAGCTTTTCTCCATACTAAATCACAAATGAGAACTTTCGCAAATACAAACAAGCGAGAGACTAAGGGCTCGTATAAACAATCAACAAGCCAAAACAGACTCCTGCGAAGCTTTGTCACTACATCACAGCAATACTAAAATTTCAGAGGTTTGGTCCACATCCAATAGAATTAATAGAAAAAAACAATCAATAAAAATCAGAAACATCTTACATGGGGGAAATAAATTTATGAATGAACTTAAGGAGACATTGCTAACACTAATCGCCAGGCAGTTTCTCTTAACAATCGAGCTCGGAAAATTACAACCCAGCATTCCTGACGCACAAGGAAGCAGCCGAGCTGCAACCATTCACTTTGCCACAGGAGATATTTTTGATTACAATAAAGATCTAACAATGAATGAGCTTGTCCGAGCCCTAAAGCATGTAGAGGAACAGCCCCACCCCGATGAGATTCGATATGAGATGATAAAGCATCTTAATCTTGATGACAAGATTAAGTGCTAGAAGTGTACTATGATAAATGGGAAAAGCCAAGACTATTCCAAATTCAAGGCACTCGCCCACATCATTCCCATATTGAAAGGAGGGGGAAATCCCAATCCGACATTTTCTTACCGCCCAATGCGTTGACAACAATTGCTTATATGCAAGGTCATGGAAAAGAATTGTTAAATAGTAGGCTATTGCAATTTTTAAAAACCGTAAATTTACTAGTTGAAGAAGTGCGGCTTCCGATAGGGACGCCATACTCTCGATCAGCTAGTAAAACTTGGCAAGTCAATAATTCATGAGTCATTTGTCCAAAAAGCATTTTTGAAATCAGTATTTTTAGACATAGAAAAAGCCTACACATGACTTGGCGACATGGCCTACTCAGAAAACTTTATGCTTCGGATTCGTGGAAACTTGCCTTGTTTCATCCAAAAATTTCATTTCTGTCAGAACGTTTTCCTGTCAAATTATTTTCTGACAACGTCACTTCTCGTACATTTTTGTCCCGGCAAACGGGGTCCCACAAGGAAGTTTCTTGTCTCCAACAGTATTTTATGTATAAAATGACATTTTACCATCTCCTCCCTCGGAATCTTAAATACTCCCCTGTACGGCCGATGATTGTGCTTTATGGCACTCCAGCAATAATGCAGAGTTCACGCAAATCAGATCCAATTGTCACTGGATATGATTCATAACTTGGGGCCGTCCAGGGGGGTTATAAGTTTCCATTAAAAAGAGTATTGCGTGGTTTTTAACAATAGGAGAACGCCCAACATCAGGCAACTCTAGACAACCATCCAATACCTAATCAAAAAGTTCAGCTAGATTTCTTGGACTACTCTTGATAGTAGAAAAAATTGGAAAGACCACATTGGTCAGTTAAAGAATAAATGACAAAAGCACTTATTTATTAAAGTGCATTTCTGGACACAAAATGGACTGGATAGACAGTCTTTACTGAAGTTATATAAATCCCTGATTCTGTCTAAAAGTAGATTATGGGTTCAAAACGTGTTATGGCCTCCGGCAACGAGCTCAACACTGAAAGGTTTAATGTATTACAGAATGCGTGTTTACGAGTCTGTTCTTGGAGCCCTTATGTGCACTCGCACTGAGCGCCCTAGAGGTAGAGTCGGTAGTACCTCCCCTCCGTCTTAGACGGCGGCCCAAGCTTGCGCTGACCTAAGCCCGCAAAGGTAGCCAGGCAGCCCCAACATCCCAACCGAGGTGTTTGCGCCGGCAGGTAGGTCCCCCAGTATCGCGGCGGGAAGCCGCTGGGCATAGACTCCATGGACCTCACAGAAAAAGTCTATAGATCTCTCAACCATCGCTACCCAGGTTCAATCAAATATAGCACCGTGGGAAACACCCCCAATTTTTCCACTGTTGTAGACTGGCAACCATCAGCCAAAGCCAAACGGTGTCGGAGGTTGAGGTACGCCCAAGGTTCCAGAGAGATCCTAATTACACAACTTTCCTTTTTTTCATTTATATACCGAACGGGTCCAAGACAACTAGTGTGTGGGAGCTGGTGTATGTTCGACGAATGTCAGTTGAGATTTCGATTGCCGAATCTACATCGATCTTTCTTGCCGAATTATTTGCAATAGATAAAGCTTTAGATTTTGCCCTATCGACGACCCCCGATAGAATAGTCATATAATCAGCCTCGTTAAGTTCAATTAAAGCCATTCAATCACTAGAAACCACCATAATGTAAATACAGGGTAATATCATTCGTAAAATGCATAGTGCCAAAATCAATCAAACATAAAGGGTACCTGGACACTCGGGTATACATGGTAATGAACAGCTGACCAAACTACCGGGTCGACTGCGATCTGGACCGGTATTATCCATACAGATCTCAGGTGTTTTGTCTCATTTATAAAAGCAAAAAATCCATCTCCTGTGGCATAGTGAGTGACCGACTTCACCATAACCAACAAAACAAAAGAAAAAAATAGAAATATGGGGACACAGCCCATAAAAAAAGATAGAAGGGAGGGAGGTGGTGGTTGCCCGAATAAGGGTCTATTGCCACCCGACTAACACACTCACTCCCAATATAAGAAAGAAAAAATTTCCCCCACAATGTGGCCATGCAACAGAAATCTGACAATAAGCCACAATCATGACATCATGACAAATATAACCATCAGAGACAACGCATAAAAAATTACTTACAAATGAAAAATATAGGAATATAATATCACAAACTTATTATCAAACTAATGAAAAAATTATCCAAAAAGTAATCACCCTTTTCTAAAGGATACAAAACTTTATGACCTTATATAGATTATAAAATAAAATGGAATCTTTGCCTTAATAACCTTGGCTTTTGCCGCTGGTTGATAGCCAATAAATCCCAACACGCAGCAGCACCGCCAGCGAGTGGTGCTAGGACTCGTGTATGAGACTCTTTTTGGCTCACACCCTGTGTTTTGCAAACGCAGCAGCAACAAACACAAAGTCTTGTGACACCATAGCTTACCCTGTTTCGGGGGCCTCTGGTCTGCTCGGCATTGTTGCTTCTGATTATTATTAAATTAAAACAAGTCCAAGTAAAACGCTGTTTTTTTTTTCAGACCCTTTTGCACTTCTAGTGCCTTGCTTGCACCTTCAGTGCTTTGTTTTTGAAGGTAGCACGAGACTACAGAAGTTTTAGTCAGCCCCCACCCCAAACCGCAGCTCTCTTCTTCTAACCTCAGTGTTGCCCTTACGGGCAGACCCCTGGTTAGTGAAGGCCCAGTGTCTGGGGCGTGCCTTTGGGCGCAACTTTTCCCTCTCTCTCTCTCCCAGAAATTTTTTCTATTCCTCTGTGTGACTTTCCTGAGACTACGGGAGTCTCCCTTGTGACTCCGCTGTATTCCGCATGGGGTGTGGCCAACCAACCCTTATTTAAAAAAACAAAAAACCGTCCCCTCGCACTAGCAGGTTCGGCGGTTGGAAGTGGTCTTAATAAACACACAACCCGCTCCCTTAGTTGGTACTGGAGAAACGCAACCAGGCTTCCACTAAGGGGGGTGGATGACGATTTAACTAAAAGGACGTGTTTTATTTTATCCTCATCTTAGCTATTGGATTAGGTTGAACCAAAAGTTATGGGAAAATGTAGTCCCTCAGGACATACGGGCTTTGGCCCAGGGTTCGACCTGTCCACACCTTATGATTTGATTCCCACCCGGCTACCCTTCCTCCTCCCTCCCCAAGTAGGAGGGGCGACTCAACCCTTTCTAAAGAACCACTTTTGACCCTGTAATGGAACCCCGACCAATGACCGACCCAGACGACACATTGATAACCCTCCAGAGAACGCAAGTGCTTGAACATACGATGCGTGAAAGAAAATCAAACCCTGCAAGAATGTCAACACCTTAATCATCATGAAGGTCCTCCATGAAAGGTCAAGTGGAAGGCGGTTTTGATTTTGTTCCGAACATTGCGAGATGGTCAGCCTCCATGTTAAAGTACAAATTTAAGTCACATATTGATAGGATTATTGTCTTAAACTGACCAAAATTCATGACCCGTCAGCGTAAAAAGTAACTATTCTGTTGAGCCCAAATACCAGTAAGTGAGTACTCTTCCAGGGATTTAGGACAATGGAAGAAAGTGCAATTCTTGATGCCATGTAGACCATAGCGTATGTTGAACGTAATTGTATTCAAAGAAAGAATGGGAATTGCGAACAAAGACGGATTGTGATTCTTGACCTTTTCTTCACCACAAAAATTTCCTAGTACAGTAAAAATCGGATATGAGATTGTTCAAGTAAGACCTTATTTTCAAAAGCCAATGCGTTGTAATAGAGATGCCAAAAATTTGGACACACTCATTAAGATGCATATAAGGACAGTAACAAATTCACTTGCGGATTAAATGTACTGGAAGATCACGATACCACTGAATGTCACGGAAAAGACACTCAGTTGTGCTAACTAGGAGGTCCTCCCCAACAGTCAGCTCCGCTGATTTGCAGTAGCCTGAAGAAGGGACTGAACATTAGCATAACAGAGAGGAGCACGAT
>NW_028235440.1:0-4401 GCF_977035675.1 Penaeus japonicus | reverse complement strand
TTTTGGTGTTCTTAGCATCAAGGCAAAGTTCAAAAGCTTTTTTTAAAAGAAGTTTTAACGCTAATTCCGTAAAAAAAATGTTTAAAACAGATTTAAGAAGATTTAGCAGAAATTGAACGAAGGGAAGCATTTAATTAGTCACAATCGGAAGTTAAGAAGGGGAAGGACAGGGAAAAAAAAAAAATTTTTAGTTTTTTGCTTTTTCTGAAAAAAATGAAGCAAAGACCACCCCGTAAGTAATGGGTTGACGTTTGGTTAATCCCACAAAATTTAGGAAAATAACAAAAAACTAAATTTTGAAAATTTTTTATATAGGTTTATTTTGGAAAGGGCCCTTTGACTGTATTATCTGAATTCTGATGATTTTGATTTCAAAATTTTAATAAATTCGGTAAAGATTCTGTTTTACTCAAAATACTTTATGGTTTGAAAAAAAAAAAAAAAAAAATATATATATATCGACTCCCTTTTCATATATTTTGTTAAAAGGAGAAAGAAAAATAAGTAAAAAAAACCAAGATACAAATAAAAAAAAAATTATAAATAGTATAATGTAATAATGACAAATTTTTTACAGTAATTAATAGAAAGTGTTTATTTTATTTTAAAATATGATATTGATAAGATATAAACTAGAAATTTATAATGAAAAAATAATGATAATGATAAAAAAAATTTATAAGTAAAATATAATAAATAATAAAAATTTAAACCACTAATATAATGAGGTTTGGTAAATAGTGATTCAAATGATAATTTAATGATAAAGTAAGGGATTAAGAGAGTAGTAAATGAAAAAAAATAACCTAATGACATTAATGATAAAATAAAAAACAAAATGATAATAATAATGTAATGTTATTAACAAAAAGGGAAAGAAATTATGACAATACTAATTATGTGATATCGTAGTAGTAGTTTTAGTAACAATATAGTTGAATAAATTTAAAAAAAATAGATAAAACAGTAGATAATTTATTATATATGATAATCGGTGTAGTCATGACAAAAATAAAAAATAATGACACAATGAAAATGTGTTTTAAGTGGTTTGAAACAGAGTAAAATGAGGTAGTGTTAAGGCTACTTCTATTATACTGACAACAATATTACTACTACTGTTGCTATAATTATAATCATGATCAAAATAATGTTTATGATTATAAAGCGTAAAAATGAAAATTTAAATTTTAAATTTTTTAACAATGATATGAAAACCAGTAAAATATGATAATAAGAGAAATAGAAAATAATGATATAATGATGTTGTAATACAATAGAAATAAAAAAAATGTTAATGCTATTAAAATGGCAAAAATGATAAAAAATAAAGAAAGGAGAAGTTTTAATAAAAAGAGAAAAAAAAAAAATACAGGGGCCCGGAATTAAAGGAAATACCCACACACAGGATGAAAATTTTTGACGCGTTGTTTTTTGATAAACTTTGGAGAAACAAAAATCCCCCCAAAAAACCACGCAACCCCAAAAGCAACACACACCACAAAAAAAAAAACACAGAAACCCCACCAAGAAAAACCCCCCGAATACGAAAAAAAAAACAAAAACAAAAAAAAACAACCCCAAACCACCCCCCCAAAAATGCCCCAAAAAAAACGCAAAAAAAACAACCAAACCACGAACACAAAGAACAAAAAAAACCTAAGATTTGTATTTTTAAACCCCCCAACCCCAACCAAACCCTGACTCTTGTTTTATCGACTGTTTCTACGATTTGTCTTGAGGATTGAAACGAATAGAAGGAGGAGAAAAGATGGTGGAGGGGGAGTGTTGGGAGGAAAAAGGGAGAGAAATGGGGGGAAAAAAGGAGGATTGTGGGGGGATAGAAGAAGGGAAGAGAAAGGAGACATGGAATGGTGGAGAGGTAGGATGGGAAGAAAAAGGGGAGGAAAAAATGGTGGAGAGGAGAGGGAGTGGAAAAAAGAAAGGAGAAAGGGGGATGTTAGAAAAGAGAGGAATGATGGAGAAAGATCGAATTAGAGGGGAATGGGGGGGAAGGGAGAAAGGGAGAGTAAGCGGAGAGTGGAGGGAAGGGGGCAAAAAAGGGAAGAAGGGGGAAAAGGGGGGTAAAAAAAAGAGGACAAAGAAAATGGTGGGATGGGAGGTGGGGGAGAGAAAAAGGGAAAACAGAGAGGAGGGGAAGAGAAAAGAGAGGAGAGAGAAGAGAGAGAGAGAGGGGAAAGAGAGAGATGGTGAGAGGGAGAGGGAGAGAAGGAAGGGAGAGAGAGGAGAGAGAGGAGAGAAAAGAGAGTTTTTATAGAAGATAATAGATAGAGAGGAGAGAGAGACAGAAATAGATAGATAGTAGAGGGAGAGAGAGGGGAAAGAAAGAGAGAAGATTTTTAGGACGGACAGTAGTTTGATGGGATAGATAGAGAGCGAGAGAGAGAGGAAGAATTTGCTGTAATTATTATATAAATTTCTTTTTCCCGGGTTTAGAAAAGCAAGGAATGCTTAAAAAGATACAAAGAATTTTTTTGATATAAAGAACTTTTATTTATATTTGAGGTTCCCAAAAAAAAAAAGTTCGATTTCCTCTAAAATATGAAGGTTGAAATTTTGTTTTTTCGAAAGCAAATAACTTTTAAAGGGTAATGGATGAAGAAGGGGTCTTTTTATTTTGGAAAGATGGGGTATGAATTCCCAGAATTGGGTTAAGCTTTATCGCTGTCTGTTTTTTTAAAAATTGACATTAGTAGAGAAAATATTAACAAAATTTGCGTGACCACAACACACACACAA
Organism: Penaeus japonicus; assembly: GCF_977035675.1. NCBI lineage: Eukaryota > Metazoa > Arthropoda > Malacostraca > Decapoda > Penaeidae > Penaeus > Penaeus japonicus. The sequence continues at coordinate 1,641 of NW_028235440.1, read as the reverse complement.
CCAAATAGTTATGTTGATGTGTGTGTGTTGGGATGTACCTCATTCCTTCATGGGGGTCCTGTTTCCCTTTTTTAAAAAAATAGCAAATTATTTTAAAAAAAAAAATATGTCAAAGGGAAAGAAGAAATGTTCCCGGTATTGCAACGATGAAGTATAAGAAAACGTATTTTTGCCCCTGTAAATTTACTTGGATGAAATATGAGTACAGAATTATTTTTTTTCTGTCTTACTTACCATATTATTTTTGTTTTATCATGAAAAACCAAATTTTTAAATTTTAAGTGAGTGGGCGTGCGTTATTTTAATGTGCGTTATTTTTTTTGTTTAAAAAAATTTTAGATGACTATAAATTTCCCTTTAATTATTTTATGGGGAATAATAATTTCTATTGAGAAAGAATTTTATATTTTCATTCTATAAAAATTTGTAAAACAAAATGTTAAACAAAATTACATGTTCTATATCAAATTCATAAAAAAAAAGAAACAAATGTCTTTGAGATTCAAGGGCGTAGTAGTGTAAAAGCCGTTCACACGTGATCCCCAAATGTTTTTCCACCAAAACTTTCTTTCAACGTCATTAGTGGGCGTTCAAAGTTACCTATCTTGGGAAGCGCTCGTCTCGCTTTTCGGTATGCTCCCCCGCTCCCTTGAATTATGAGATGGCGTCGAGGTATGGACTTTTGGGGTCCCACAGTATTTTACATAGTTCTTGACCAGAGCTCAAAAGTTTACATAATTTTCGGTTTGTGATTGCGATGGGCCAAGGGAAACCCCCAACCCCGGACAAGGGTTTTCCCCAGCCCCCCCCAAAACAACCCCAAAACCCGCCCTTCTACTGACTAATTAAGGCATTCTGCGGGATCGAGGTTTCTTTTACTGTAATTCGCAAGACAGGGGGGGGGGAAAAAAAAAATCTCGAGGAAAGGGATTTTAGACTATTCTGTAACTTGGGTCGATCCCTTTTCTTGAACGGTGAGGCAAACACCTTTGGGGTCTACCGTGACTCAAATTTTCCGGTGCCCCCCCACAGAGACCCCGGGGGCCCTTGTAAACCCGTTTGGGTGGGGTTCTGCTGCCCGGTCCCAATTTTAAAAGGGAAACTTGGTAATGGGCCCCCGGACCCCTCAGGATTCACCATTTTGAAAAGGGAAATTTGAAAATTTGATTTTCCCAGGGGCCACAAAAAATGATTGAAGAAAAAAGAACCTTTTCCTTTTTTTTAGGAATAAGAAGTGGAAAATAAAAATTCTGTCAAAACAAACAAAAAATTTATTTTAATTAGTTTATCATTCCCCTTTTTTATAAATATTTTATTGCCCTCTTTTCTATTATCACTATATGATTGTTTTTACTTATCAGCATAGAGTGTTTGTATTTCTATTTTATTTGATATTTAATTGTATAATTGTGAACTGTGTTTTTTAATATCAGTTCTTTTGTCATTTTCTATTGTTGTGGTTTTGTTATTCTTCAATGGGTTTGTAACGTTAGATGTAGTGTGACAGAATGATGTAAAAGTGATATAATGATAATTTAAATATTGATGTTTAGTAGATAATAAACGTTTGCAGATAATGATAAAAGTATTTATTTTTTGTAATGTCAGAAATTTGGGGTTAAGGCCCTTTTCAGTTGTTTT
>NW_028235439.1:0-11736 GCF_977035675.1 Penaeus japonicus | reverse complement strand
GGGGGGAAATCTGGAGGATCTGCCAGAAGAGACGGTGGTGCGGCTCGACCGAGGACCTTGGCGATGTTGTGGCGACCCCCTGATGAACCCCGAGGAGAGCAAACTTCGCAACCATGCGTGCGATCCGGGTCAGCGCCGCCCCCCCGCCAGGGAGGCGGTTGCAAAAACACAACACGCACAACACCATATAACATCCAGGTATATAGGATATTTGTATATATATATATGTTATATATATTATATATATATATATATCTATATATTATATAAAAAATTATTAAATATCTATAATCTATATCTATAAATATATTATATTAATATATAGATACAGTATTTATATATAATATATCATATATATATATATATATATACATTTATACACATGTATATATATATTAATATCTATATAATATATATATAAATATATATATAAATAGTATATATTATATATATAATATATATATCTATATAAATATAATATAGTAGATATGTAGATATGTTTTATATATATAATAATCTATATAAATATATATATATATATAAAAATATAAAATATCTTTTACCATACATATATATATATATATATATTATATAAATATATAATATATCTATATTATATATATATTAAAATAAATCATATTTTTGTTATAAATATAAAAAATATATTACATAATACATCATATATATATATATATTTATATTATATAAATATATATATATGTATATATACTAATATATACATTACAAATATATGATATATATATATATAAATATATTATATATATATATATATATATAAATATCATATATATAAATACATATAATATATATATTATTATAAATATAATACTATATATATATATATCTATATATGTATGTATGTATGTATGGTAAATCTGTATAATATATATATATATATATATTATTAATATATATATAGATTCTATATATTGAATATATATATTCATAAATGATATATATTTTATATATTTTTTTATCTGTATAGATATATATATATATATATATATATATATTATATATATATAATATATATAAATATGTATGTATAATATATAGATTATATGCATGTATGTAAGATAATACATATATATTATATTAAAAATAAATATATATAAATATTATTTATATATATATATATATATATATATATATATATATATACAAATGTATATATATATAATATATATATATATATATATATATATATATTAAATATATATATATATATATATAAAAGGTAGATATGTTGATATGTTTTATATTTATATATATATATAATTATTATATATGTACATAATATATTATATATATAGTTATATATATATATATGTATATTACAAAATATATTAAATACATACATATATATATATTTTTTTTTTTTTCTCATCCTGTTTCATTCACTGCAGGACGTAGGCCTCCCTCAAGAGGGTTTATGGCGGGGTTGCCCCACCTACTGGCCTAATTGTAATCTTGGTGGGGGGTAATATATCACATATATTTGTGTTATACACCATTAGGCTATCGAGGGGGTTGGTAAAAGTTCCTTGCCAAGGTACAAGCCTTCACCAGCCGGATTTCGAACGCTCGAACTCAGAGCTTCGTCACAATTTAAGTCGATTGCTCAAACCACCGGCTTTTTAATACGAGCCCCCTACATAGATATATATATATATATAATATATATATCTATATATATATATATATATTATATTATTATATATATTTCTTAAATATATTATATATATATATATATATATATATATATATATATATATATATATATATAATTGCTGTATTATATATATATAAAATATATTATATTATATCTATAATATAATATATATATATATATATTATATATTTATATATGTATATATACATATATACATACATAATATATGATATATATACATATATTATTTATATATATATATATATATATATACTTATCCATATATTATACATATTAATATATATATATATATATATATATATATATATATAAATGTAAGTATGTATGTATGTATGTAACTATGTTATATATATATATAAAGATATATATATTTCTATATATTATATGAATATATATCTATACATTAATATGATATATATATAAAATATTATATATATATATATATATATATATATATATATAAATATATTTTATGTATATATTATATATATATTATATATATATGTATGTATATATATAGATGTTTATGCATGTATGTATGTATATACATTATATTTTTACATTATATATAATATTATTATATAATATACTATATATATATATATATTACATATATATAATATCTATATAATTTTATATATATTTATATATTTATATTACATGAATATATATATTCATATATATTATATAATATATATATATTAATATAAATATTAAAATATATATATGTACAAAATTTAAAATATATATTTACTAAATTATTCTATATACATATTTTTTATATATATTATAAATATATCATATATATAAATAATTATATATAAATATAGTGATTATGTTATATATATAGTTATAATTTTATATATAATATATTATATAATATATAAACAAATTATATATGTATATATATATTTATGTATAATATATATATACATATATATATATATATATAAATATATAAATATAATATATATATATATATATACATATATATATATACTATAATATATATATATATATATTGTATATATATATATTTATATTATCTATATATATTATATATTTATTATATATATATATATTATACATGTATATGTACATGTATATATATATAAAATATATATATATATATATTTATATATATTTATATATAGATATATGATTATTTCTATATATATATTATATATATTATATATATATATTCTATATATATATTATTATCTATATATGTGTGTGTGTGTTGTGGTGTGTGTGTGTGTTAGTGTGTGTTGTGTGTGTGTGTTTTATCATGTGTGTGAGTGTGTGTGTGTGTGTGTGTGTTCGTGTTGTGTATATATTTGTGCCGTACATTAAAAATTAATTACAATAACTTCAATATATATATATATATCTTATATATTATATATATATAATATATATATATTATTATAAATATTGATATATATACTTATATCTATCTATATGTATATCTATTATATATATATGTTTTTTGTATATATATATATATCTGTATATATATATAATTTATAAACATATATATATATATAATATATAATTTATATATATATATATATAAAAATAGGTATATATATTTTATATATATATATATATATATATAAAGTATATATATACATGTGTTATATATATATTTATATATATATTTATATATATAATATATATTATAGATATATGTATATTATATATATATATATATATTTTATATATATATATTATATATCTACATTACATATATTTGTGTTTGTGTGGTGTATCTTATATCTATCTATCTATCTATCTAATATAATATATATATATATATATATGTATATATGTATTGTGTGATTCTGTGTGTGAAGTGTGGGTGTGTGTGTGTGTTTGTGTAGTGTGTGTTGTGTATGTTGTGTGTTATATATAATATTATGTATATATATATTATATATATATATATATACTATATATATATATATAAATACTCTATATATATATGTATTAATTTATACATATACTTATACATATATATATATATTATTTATATATATATAAATATATATATAGATATAAATATATATTTATATATATGTCATTATATATATAATATATATTATATAATATATTATATATTAATATATAGATATTATTAGAGAGGGGAGAGAGAGAGGAGATGTGAGCTGAGAAGGGAGAGAGAGAGAGAGAGTGGTGGACAGATGGAGGTGTGCTAAGGAGAGAGTCGAGAGGATTCTACCGAGGATGGGAGGAGAGGGGAGGCGTGCAAAGAGGGAGTGAAAGAGAGAAGAAAAGATCGAAATAGATATAGATAGGATATATAGATAAAAGAAATAGCTTATAGTTATATATAGAGATAATACTATGAATATACTATATATTTATATATATATTATATATATTATATACTATATTAATTTATATATGTATTATAATATATGTATGTATGTATGTATAATTATCATCCATCATATTAATGTCTTATTTTATATCTATCATTAAATTTACTATTGGATTCAATTTTAAACGTCACTTAAAATACTATCATCAAGCAATTGCTACTAAAATACATTTGTTTCGCTTTGTCCACCCTTTATTATATCAAAATCGCTATTATTTGTAAATTATGATATATTTGATTATTGCACTTTATGTATCCTCTTTTTCTCTATTTTTATAATACTTACCCTTTACTTAATTTATATTCCCATTATTATCATAAATGTTTGTCGTTGTTTTTACTCCTGTTCTTATTAGTATCTTTTCACCCATCATTATTTATTATTCATTATTATATTAACATTACCGCCACGCATGTGCGGTTAAAACTGTAAAAGTAACCACCAATTTCGTTGATCATACTATTTACAGTAGACAGAAATCTACATGATATATGTAATTTGTTAGTAGACATCGATAAAAATTACCACATTTTTGATTGTGTTATTTTCCGATTTTACCCTCGATAATTCCCTGCTGGGATGGCTTCATGCCCTCCCCACCTGTAGGGTCTATTCCACCGTTTACTGTAGAGTACCCGTTGACCTAAAATCTCAAGGAAATCCGACGATGCCAATTTTTGATGGACCTTTTATGACGCGGAACTAGGACATCTTTTGAAACTGGCCGGAGAATCAGCGGAGAGCTCTCCTTCTCCGTTTGTTTTTTTTATTCAATAGGATGGAGCAGTTCCCATCAAAATCAATGGCGTGTCAATTCCCATTATATTTTCCTCTATATCTCAAAGTGCGTTGTTTGTGGAGTGAGAGTTAAGATAAGGAAACAATTACACACAAAAAAATGTTGTAACTAAAAATCATAAAAATTGTTAAACTACAATTTATTTCACTCAAAATCCAAAATAACTAAAAATCAATATATAAAAAAACTAACACCACACACACAAACACTAAAAAACACCCCCACACACCCCACACCCACCCCACCCCCCCCACTACACACACACATATATATAAATAAAAATCAAACAAAACAATAAAACAAAACTATATAAATCTTTAATAAAATGAAATAATTACTCTAATAAATTTAAATATAAATGCAAATATAATAAATCAAATAAAAAAAACTATATAAATATTATAAAATATTATATAATAAATATAAAAAATCCTCTCACTCTCTCTCTCTTCACATCACTCTCTCTACAACCTCTTCTCACTCTCTCACTATCTAAATAAAAATATATATCAATATATATAAATATTATATCTAATATATATCTATAACAATAAAAACAGTATATAAATAATATAACAAATATACATAAAAATATAAATATCTATAATATATAAATATATAATAAATATATATCAATAATATACAATTATACAAATATCTATATATCAAAAAATAATAAATATATTATAATCAAATTTATCCCATATATGTATAAATATCAATAATATTTTTATATATATAAATATCTATTATAATATATATTATATATCTTATCCCATATAGTATATATCTTATATATAATATATTTATATATATAAATAAATTATAGATTATATAATATAAATAAATATAATAATAAATATATATATATATATATAATAATATATATAACAATATAAGTATATAAACTATATTTCAAAAATAATCTATCATATAAAGTTATATATATATATTATATATTATTATATAATATATAATATAAAATATTAAAACCTCTAAGAACAATATATATATATATATAAATATATATAATATCATCTATACATATATATATAAGGAGCTATATATACATATATAATATAAAATAAATATATATATATTAAATATATAAATATATTATATACTAATATATATATACCTATATATATATATATATATATTTATTATATATATTATATATTATATATACATATATTCTTATATATATATATATATATATATATACTATATATAAATATAGTATGTATTTATGTATGTATGAGTGTGTGTGTGTGATGACGTTGCAAAAAATATGCATCTTAAATATAACCTATAAATATCTAATATATATATATATATATATCTCTATATAATATATATATATTATATATATATATGCATGTATGTAAGAAATTATGTATTGTGTGTGTGGTGTGTGCATAAAATATGCATATATATATAATATAATATATATTATCTTATAATAATATAATATATATTCTATATATAAATTTTATCTATCTATTTATTTATTTATATTTTTAAAAATAAAAAAAATATATATATTATAATATATATATTTTATTATATATAAATGTAAATATAAATTTTATATAACACACACACAACCCCAACACACATTTATAAATTAGGCAGAAGAAAACCCCACACACACCCCCCACAAACACAACCAAACATAATAAATTATATAAAATATATATATATATATTTATAAATATAAATAATATATATATAAAAAAATTTTTAGGACCCACACACATATATGTATGTATTTTATGTATATTTATATATTATTATTTTATATATTTTATATTTTATCCCATATATGTATATATATATATAAATATATATTAAAATATATTTATATATATAAAATTTTAACATATTTTTTATACCCCGCACAAAATTATGCAAAAGGGCAAAAAACACAGTGTGTGTGGGGTGGTTTTTGTGTGTGTTTGGGGGTTTTGTTGTATAATATAAAATTTATTATATATTATATAAAAATATATTATATATATATTTTTAATAATATATTTTTATATGTTGTATTATATGTTTTACAAAAACACACACACACCCCATATATAAAAAAATTTTGTATATAGTAAATGTATATATATAAAAAAATTTTAATATTAAATATATATATAAAATATTATAAAAAATATAACTTTATCCAATATATATATATAATATATATTTTATATTTTCCCCCTATGATATAAAAAATATATTTATTTAATATATAAAAATTTAAAATATATATTATATATATATTTTTAAAATAGGGCATATATATTTTTATTATAAAAAATTTTTTATATTATATATATAAAAATTTACACAAAACCCACACCCCCAACATTTAAACCCTTATGTGTGTGTATGTTTTTTTGTGTGTGTGTTTTTGTTTTGTGTGTGTGTATTTTATGTGTAAGGTTTATATATATATAAAAATTTTATTTTATATATAAAAATTTTATATATAATATATACATTATAAATATTTTATATATATATATGTTTTTTTTGTTTGGGGTGTGTTGTTTTATATATTTTGTATATATATATATATAAATAAAATTTTATAAAAATATATATTTTAATATATATATTTTTATATACATATATATACACAACTTTGGGTGGGGGGGGTTGGTGCGACATGCATGTTAATTTCGAAAATATCAATCAATTTATTTTCCTCTCCTTTTCCTCTCTCTCTCTCTCTATATAAATTTATATATATTTTATAAATATTATATATATATATATATATTATATATATATATAATATATACATATTATATTTTGTATATATATTTTAATTTATATATAAAATTTATATGTATATATATAAAATTTTATATATATAATAATATATATAAAATATATATTTTATATCCAGCAAAAAAATTAAAAAAAAAAGCAAAAATTATATGAAATAAATATACAAAATATTTTAATATATATTTACATTTATATATGTATTTTATATATATATAATTATATATTTTTTATATTATAAAAAATTTTATATACACGCCCCAAAAATTATGAAAAAGAAAAACTCCCTTGTCCAGCTTCAATGATTTCGGGGGAACATGCAGTCCATATCAAATTTCATTTATTTTAATTCCATAAAATTTTTCAAAAACCTCCGCAGTGCTCAAAATTTTAAAAGAGGAAAAAACCTCTTTTAAAAATTTAAAATTGCATTAGCGGGGGGGAATTTGGGGGGGAAAAAAACGGGTAACACAAATATATTTTCAAATTTTAAAACAAAAAAAATATCTATCCTTTTTAAATCTACAAAACATAAAATATTTTAATATTTAATTATTTTATATTTTAATATATATATATATTCATATTTATATATTATTTTTATATATATATTTATTTTAAAATATTTATATAAAAAAAAAATTTTTAAAATTTTTATATAATTTCATTTTTTCACATATAAATATATTTTAAAATTTTATTTAATATTTTATATTTTAATTTATATATAAAATATAATATATTATATATATGGGTGTTTTGTGTGTGTTTGTGTGTGTGTGTGTGTTTTTGTGTGTGGGGTTTTAACTTTTATATTTATTTTATATATATATATATATTTATATATATAAAAATATATATATTTAAATTATTATATTTAAAAATTATATTATATATAATTATCGGGTGTGTGTTTTATGTTTTGTGTGTGTGGGGTTTTTTGTGTGTGTGTTTTTGTGGTTTTTGTTTTAATATAATATTTTTTAAAAAAGCAATTTTTTTCCCTTCCTTTTGGTGAAAATTTTAAAATTTTTGGAATTTGGGGTTTATTGAAATAGAGTTGGGGGACCATATAAATTCATCTTGGGGAATCTTTGGGGAAAAAAAACCCCAAATATTTTTTAAAGGGGAAATTTTCAGGGGGGTTTTTTCCCACGCACCCCCCAAACGCTCACCCCCAAAAACCCAACACAAACAACACACACACACACACCCCACCACACACACACACACACAGATTTTAATGTTTTTGTGTGTAGGGGATTTTTGCATTTTTCCTTTAAAGTTGCAACCTTTACCTGCTATGCAAAAGCCCAAAAGTGTGGTGCCCTCGGGACCAAGGTTTAATGAATAGCACTTTTTTATTGAAAAAAGTACCCAGGTCGAGCTTTGCATAAGAAAATTTTCCTGTATTCATTATTTTTTCCAAAGGGAATTTTTTAAAAGGGAAAAAATTTTAAAAATTTAAGGGCTTTTTAATTAACACCCAAACACAATTTTTATAAATATTATATATTTATAATATATATATATAATTATTTTATATATTTATATTCTATTTATATGTGTGTTTTGGTGTGTTTTGTGTGTGTTTTGTGGTGTGTTTGTGTGTTTTTGGTGCTTTGCGGGGGTTTGGGCTTTTCGCCCATGGTGCGTGTTTGGGTTTAAAATAATTTTAGTTCATTTTCTCCTGAAAAGGGGGCCACTATTTTAAAGGTGTTTCCCACTCAAGCGGACCGGTTTTTTAGACTCCCCAATGGGTTTAATTCTTTTTAAAACGCATTTGCCATAAGGGAAATGGGGTTTTTAAAACCCCAAATTTATACAACAGGTACATAAAAAAAACTCGTTCCTCTTGCTTAAACTCATCACATCCCGATTTAAAGCTTATTTTTTTTAAAAACCACCCCCAAACAAAAAAAATTAAGTTGAAAGGGGGAAAAAAGGAAAACAAACTTGCCTTTCTTGACGCATGATGCCCAAAGAAAAACGGACCCCGGCTGTAGGGGGGGGGACCCGTATACAAAAAACCCATTTTTCCCGGGTTTTAAGGATTTAATTTGGGGATTTTTGGGGATTTCCAAAGTAAGATAGATATAAATTTATTTTTTAAAAAAGAAATCCCCACATTAAACAACAAAAGCACAAAACATTAAGTTCCAGTTGGAAAAAAAAACTTTCTGGCCAAATTATTTTTAAAAACTAATGGTTATCCGGGAAAATTTTTTTTATATAAAATTTTTAAATTTAAAAATTAAAGAATGAAAAAATTGCATCTCCCCACTAATTTTCCAGCATTTTCCAAAAAAAAAAAAAAAAATTTTTAAAAATACCATTTTTTGGTCAAAATAAGTTTGTTTTTTTTTTTCCGTCAGCAATTAGGGAAAGATGCTGAATTTCTTCCCTCAATTTAAAATTCAACTTGGGCCAAAATTATTAAAAATTCTAAAAATCAATATGCCCAAGTGGGTATCCCTTTTTCCCTGTCATAGTTTGAAAAACGCCAGGGATATTGGATCGAAAAACTTTTTGGGTTTTAAAACCCACAAAAATACTTAAAACTAACCCCGGGCCAAACACTAAAACCCGGGAAAAAAGTTTCCCCCCAACATAAACAATGTTTTTAAAAAAATTTCAAAAGTTTTCAAACCCATATCAAAAACAGGCCTGGGGCCCTTTTTCCCCTACAGAATGGGACGTTAACCAGATAAAACCCCGGGGGTTAAAACCCCCAAATTTTTGCCTCAAGTTCTTTCTGTTATACTCTGTTTTGTTTTTTATATTTAAACTTGTTTTATATTTAATCGGGTTTTTGGATTTTTTGGTAAACCCTTATTCGATTTTTTTTTGCCCAAAAAAATTAATATTTTTATTTTCCTTTACTTTAGCACTGATAATAAAGACCCGGCTTTTCAAAACCAATTGAAAAAATTTGAAAGAATGAAATTTAAAAAGGGGGGTTTTATCCGGGCCTTGTTAATGTTTCTTTAAAAGGGGGACTGGTTTCCTTTTAGCAAACCCAAAAAACAAAAATTTTTGCGTGTTTCTTTATCTAAAATGAAAAAAAAAAATTGATATTTAAAATTGATGTAACCGAAAAATGTGTTTGTTGAGGGATAGTGTTAGTTATGAAAAAAAGTAAACAAATAATGATAATGAAAAATTTTAATGTTTGACTTTAATTGTAAATAAAAAATTATTATAATTTTTAAAAATAATAAGAAATTAAGGGATGTTGAAAAATGATAACAATGATAATAGAGAAAAAATGTAAGTTTAATGACAATGATACAAAATTTTAAATTTTTGTAATAAAAATTTGTTGAGGGAAAAATAAAAATAAAAACCTTTAAATAATAAAGTTTAGTAAAGTAATGATAAAAAATTTGATGATAATTAAAAGGGATAGGGAAAAAACAAAAAAGATGGGTAATGTTTAATAACAATAAAAAATATAATGAATATAAAAAATAAAAAAAAATTTTGGGGTAAATAGTAATAAAAAAGTTTAATCATGATATCGAAAATTTCCCAATAATAAGACAATGTTATTGTTAAAAATTTAAATAACATAAAATTAGAAAAAACATGTAATGACGATGATGATCAAATGAAAAGGGTGAAAAGTTTAATGTGATAGTGATTATGAAAAAAGGGGAAAAGGGATAATAATAAATGCCCGCGGATAAAAGGATATCAATATGTGGAAAAAGGGACGATATTTAAATGAATATCAATAACAATATAAACTCGGGCAGAAACCTTGGGGTTTAAAAACAAAAATCAGAATGATAAAAAGTAATGGTAAAAAAAATATAAAAAACTGTCTTTATCATGGAGGTAATCATCCTCATCAAACCAAGAAAATGAAAATGATGATACTTTAGAAGGGATCATGATTAAGGGGATAGCAATAATAAACATTTTTTTGCGTGAGTTACGTAAAAAAAATTTTTGGGTTTTTAAAACAGTATGTTTTTTTTCCCCTTCTGCTTTTTTTTTTAAAAAAAGACAGTTTATTCGTAACA
>NW_028235438.1:12500-14431 GCF_977035675.1 Penaeus japonicus | reverse complement strand
TCAAATGTGTTTATTGGAGATCTAATGTACTCCGGACTAAACTACTCCCCCCACCATAGCACAGCGGCGCCGGACTGGTGGATACCAGAAAGGCAGCACAAGGCACTACTTAAAATATTTGCCAGTCAATGACTACGGCCCTCATGTCCCACGGAGCGAAGGAGCCCCATGGCACGGGCCAGGGCGAGCGATCAGGTCGCATCCGGAGCAGAGGGAACGCTAAGAAATCTCCGGGTGAAACCAAGCCGCCTAAAATGAACTTATGGCACATACAATGGAACACGACCATGAGACCAGAATCTGATCTTCTGACAGACATGAGCTTGTAGGAACTCATGTCATATTTAAATGGATATTGGAGGTCTTTCTGAAGCTTAGCAGAGGCACAACTAGGCGAAGAGCAGAAATTACTAAAATGATTGGCACTGAGATCACATAACTGATGGACGAGGTTAACCCTTAGGATAGCAGAAACAAAAGCAGGAAGTAGGTTTTTCTATATTCGAACAAGCGATACTTTACGAGGAAAGAAATGTTAGGAATTCTATAGGTGTGAGCGAAAGAGTAGTTTCTGTAATACTGAAACTAAAACAACAGTCTAACTAGCCTAAAAATTACCAAGTGTAAACGCTCCTACCAGCACAGCTAGTGATAGAGGATAGACAGACTTCTAATAAGATGTGGCAAGCAGCTACCGATAAGCAAAAACCACATTTTACCGTGATTATGGGGATTTTCAATGCAAAGATAGGAATAAGGGAAGGAAGGAGAAATATCGGTTGGGAAAGCATGCGAATCAGGCACCAGAAATGAAAGGGCAAAGATTTGATAGAAATCGCCGAAGCTCGTCTCACTCTTTAATAATGAGCCAACATTCTTCGAGACAAAGAAACCGGGATGGACAAATGGTCATGGGAGCGCGATCAACCATCTCGCGCCGGCATTAAAACGAAATTACTTTCCATAATCTACGCAATATGCGTGAGACATCAGTACGCGGGACGTATCCGTGACTCAAGAAAAGTTTAAAAATGTAGGTAGACGAGCCATAAGACGGTCAGGAGTATGAGTTAAGTTACAGCTAAGAAAGGAACGACAAACACGACGCTCATACCCAGAATACCTGCCAACGCTAATCTAGAGACCAACAATCAAGACTAGGGCGATAAGACACTGCATCTCAGTATCAACTATCTAAACAAAACTCAGGCTCTTCGAAGAGAGATCTTGACATAGAAGCCAAATGAAACGAACCAATTCAGCACAGATAGCTTATTGGAAGCTGCAACTTCTGAAATAGGGGATAGAGACGAAAAAGAAAGGTTCAGTACGCTTTCGCGGTAGAGACGAGAAGAGCTCATGAAACAGCGTAGGTGGAAATGAAAAAAACAATCACACACCAGAGACAGAAGATGAGAATCTAACAGAGCTGACTAAGAACGCGATAAACAAAAAGAAGAAAGAGGATGTACGCAAATTTATCATACCGAAAAATAAACGTGTAGCTCTACTTGCCGAGCACCAGCCTTGAAGGCAACAAAGAGGAAGGCTCGGAATAGGGGAAAAACCAAATGTATGGGCACAAGATAAAGAAACCCAACGGAGAGGCGGACATACATTCACATAAAAATGAAATTATCAGAAAGTAATAAGAAACACCTTCTAGTCGACAATCTATACCAATCAAACAGAAGCCAACACACATACGAGACAACACAACAATTGATGAGATCACAATTCACAACATCACGGTAGATGAAGTACACTTTGGGCCACTAAAAACAACGATGGAAAAAGAGAAAAACAACCAGGAGAAGACGGCATGCAGTGTAGATCTTATTCAAGACCGCAGGAGAGATTGCGGCAGTAAAGACTGGCCAGTCCTTTATACAGATGTCTAGAACGTCGGTAAAATTCCGAAGGCCTGAAAA
>NW_028235438.1:0-7500 GCF_977035675.1 Penaeus japonicus | reverse complement strand
TACCTCATTTGTAAAATTTTGCTGTTGATTAACATTGGTTTTTCAAAAAATCAATGCCTCAAAAACACTTTTATCCATATTCTGTGAAGTTGCTTCTGGTTAACCAAAGATGCTACTTATTTTATCAAAAAAACTGGCATTTGGATCACTGAAGTAATATGCTATTACAATAAGAGGCTATAAACTATAATACTCAAGAAAGCTGAGGCAGTTTGCACAAACGTTTATATTACTTTTTTTTTGTCAGGGATAGACGGGAAAACTTTGGTTGTCATTTTAAAACAGGTCCCATGCAGATCATACAATAAGTTGATTTTTGCCAAAGGTTTCCTGTCCATCCCTGACCAAGAAAAAAGTAATATAAACGTTTGTGCAAACTGCCTCAGCTTTCTTGAGTACTATAGTTTACAGCCTCTTATTGTAATGGCAATGCTGATATACGCTTCAATCTTATATGCATACATCCTGTAAACAAATTTACTGTTGACAATTTATGATATAATGAGCAGTGTAGCAAGGAAAATAAGGTCATGAATAGTAAGACCGCAAAAATCCTTAAGAAACTACTATCTATATTATATTTTACTCTAATGTCTAATATAGGGTCTTTAACCACCAAGCCTTTCCTCAGTTAGTGTTTTGGTTTGAACAGTTGAACCCGTTGATGCCAGGAAGTGCATGGGTATGTGCACTGGCCACTGCCTTCACAACTTCACTTTTTACCTTATTCTGTGAATTTTGGCTAAATCTTTATCCTTATTTATATCATCATTGTTATTAACATCATTATAATAATACAAATGATGACAGCAATGATAATAACAGGGAGGCCTGCTAATCGACACCTGGGTGACTAAACGTTGGTGGATCCATCTATATTCAAAGACGAGAAAAAACAAAACCATAATGATGGACGGATGTCCCTGGCTTTGATGGGTTAATGAAAATAAAGCTCTCCCTACCTGTGCATCTTACTCTCCCTTTTCTTGCTGAAGCCTTCCTTTTTGTGAGTTCTTGATGTTGATGCATTGCAGCCTCACCCCTTCCACCAAGAAAAGGAATAACTGCACTTGCTTCACAGCTTCCTCCACACAAAGCCTAGAAGCAGCAAATGATTAAAATTCTGAAAAAGTAACAATGCCTTTCTTTTTTCCACATAAAGCAATAATCATTTTGAAAAACATAAACCAAAGATACAATCTCTTCTATAAAGCATAGACAGTGAAATGAGAATGTAAGAAAAAACATAGTTACTAAAATGGTAAGTCTGACATCACAAAATTTGAAGCATATACAAAATAGACTGAGAAATGAATATAAGCAGGAGGCTTTGTGACTGGCCAGGTAGAAAGCAATCTGACAGCAGAGGCACCTGGCACAGCGGGCAGCAACAAAAATGCAATCCTGAAACTTATGTATGCGTTATGTACCGCACATCAGTCAGTTGTTCAAAATAAAACTGCAAGTCTGGAGATGAGTAGAGGAAGAGGAGGAAGAAAACATGGTATGACAAGAGAAGGAAGACAGAGAGGATGGGTGGAAAGAGGAAGAGGAGGAGGAGGAGGAGGATGAAAGAAGGTGGTGGTGGTAAGACTAAAGAGGAAGAGCAGGAGAAAAAAAGAGGAGGAGTAAATAAGATGGAGGAGGAGGAGGAGGAGGAGGAGGAAAGAAGATGGAGGAGGAGGAGGAGGAGGAGGAGGAGGAGGAGGAGGAAAGAAGATGGAGGAATAGGTGGTGGTGGTGGTGGAGGAGGAGGAGGAGGAGGAGAAGGAGAAGGAGAAGGAGAAGAGAAGGAGAAGGAGAAGGAGAAGGAGAAGAAGAAGAGAAGGAGAAGAGAAGGAGAAGAAGAAGAAGAGAAGGAGGAAGAGAGAGAGGAGGAAGAAGAGGGAGAGGAGGAGGAAGAGAGAGAGGAGGAAGAGAGGAGGAGAAGAAGAAGAGAAAGATGAGAGAAGGAGAGAAGAGAGAAAAGAAGAAGGAGAGAAGAAGGAGAGAAAGAGGAAGGGAGAAGAGAGGAAGGAGGAGAGGAGAGAAAGGAAGAGGAGGAAGAAGAAGGAGGAAGAGGAAGAGAGGAAAAGAAGGAGGAAGGAAGGAAGAAGGAGGAAGAGGAGAAGGAAGAGGAGGAAGACAAGAAGAAGGAGGAGGAGGAGATGAAAAGAAAGCGGGGGAGTGCAGGTTAGGCAATAAATGCTGAGTGCCAAATACCAGGCAGTAAATACCAGTGTTTACCAATAAGTAACTTTAGAACTAGCTTAATATATAGAATAATAACCAAGAGCTGGGAAATTATGCTATAACAGAAAATAAACCAAGAGTGAATGCTATACAAAAAAAGGGAAAGTAAAGAAAAGTAAATGAAATCCAATTCAAGGCAAAGAATTCATATACCATTGTTTCTTTCATCTCAAGTTCTATCTTGATCAGACTTCATTTCTAGTAATATAATATGTGGTCATAGGTTTCAGAAGTATAAAGTCATTAAAGCAACCTTCACTGTGTTGATCTGGTTACCCATGAAATGTATCCAGAATCAATTTCAATTTCTCTGCATTGCTTGCTTTGGTACATTGGTTCAAATATTCTTTAAAATAGCACACCCTTTCTCCAGGAACAAAACTGAATGTGTTTTTGCCACGTAATCTTGATCATTAATTAAGCGGAGGATAGGTTTGCACCGTTCAGCCATACAACTGAAATATATCATGGAAATGCTTGGCAGGATATAATGTATTTACTTTTGAGGGAATACTGTGGGAAAAATATCTGTCAATGGAGATCATTTCAACATGTGTTATAAAGTATAATCTTTTGACAGTGATAAACATTTCTGGTGAATTTTTGCCTTCACCTCAATGAATACCTAAATTTTAAATATACATATCGAAAATGTTGATATCATATTTCTTGAGATGAAATGTATTTGTTTGGTGTCATATTCTGCAAAAGGTGAGTTGTATGCAAATCATCAGATAAATGTACAATTTAAATTAGTTGGCACTGGTGACACACATTACTATTCAGTTACTGACTTCTGCAATAATACAACAAGAATATAAAAGTATTAGCCCAATGACACTATGGTTTTATTTTTTCAATTATGAAAATCTTATTGGAAATTCAAGGCAAGGGGTAAACAGGTGAGGTCAGATAAGCCCATTAATTGACTCCTTGGTGACTAAGCCCTTGTGCATTTATGCATAAAGACACACACCAGACAGTCTATACATGCCTTTCCAGCATCAGTTAGTTAACATTAACCATCCACTTTGTGTTTGCTCTAAGAATTTTTCAACATAAAGATGAATAAACAGATGCTCAGTCAATAATGACTCAATTACTAAGCCTACCTGACCTCACTGTTTGCCTTATTCATTAAACAGTCTGGAAAAAATGTCATGTGCCTATTATTATCATCATTAATGTTGTCCTTATTATCATTATTATTAATATGCTGTTAATGACAATGATGATTATAATGATAATGATGATGATGATGATGATGATGATGATGAGGAGGAGGAGGAGGAGGAGGAGGAGGAGGAGGAGGAGGAGGAGGAGGAGGAGGAGGAGGAGGAGGAGGAGGAGGAGGAGGAGGAGGAGGAGGAGGAGGAGGAGGGAGGAGGAGGAGGAGGAGAGAGGAGAAGGAGAAGGAGAAGAAAGAGAAGGACAAGGAGAAGAAGAAGAGAAGGAAGGAGAAGGAGAAGGAGAGAGAGGAGAGGAGAGGAAAAGGAGAGGAGAGGAGAAGAGAAGGAGAGGAGAAGGAGAAGGAGAAGGAGAAGAGAGGAAAAGGAGAGGAGGAGGAGGAGAAGGAAGAAGAGGAGAGGGAGGAGGAGAGAGAGGAGAGGTAGGAAGAGAGAGGAGAGGAGGAGAGGAGAGGAGAGAGGGAGGAGAGAAGGAGAAGGAGAGAGGAGGAGGAGAAGGAAGAGGAGAAAGGAAGGAAGAGGAGAGAGAGGAGGGAGGAGGAGAAGGAGGAGGAGGAGGAGAAGGAGGAGGAGGAAGAAGGGAAGAGAGAAGGAGGAGAGGAGGAGGAGGAGGAGAGAAGAGGAGGAGGGGAGGAGGAGAGAGGAGGAGGAGGAAGAGAGGAGGAGGAGGAGGGGGAGAGGAGGAGGAGGAGGGGGAGAGGAGGAGGAGGAGGAGAGGAAGAGGAGGAGAGGGAGGAGGAGAGGAGAGGAGGAGGAGGAGGAGGAAGGAAGAGGAGGGAGAGGAGAGGAGGAGGAAGAGAAGAGGAGAGGAGGAAGGAGAAGGAAGAGGAGGAGGAGGGAGGAGGAGGAGGAAGAGGAGGAGGAGGAGGAGGAGGTAGGAAGTGGAGGAGGAAGAAGGTAGGAAGAGGAGGAGGAGGGAGGAGGAGAGAGGAAGAGGAGGAGGAGGAGGAGGAGGAGGAGGAGGAGGAGGAGGAGGAGGGAGAGAGGAAGAGAAGGAGGAGGAGGAGGAGGAGGAGGAGGAGGAGGAGGAGGAGGAGGAGGAAGAGGAGGAGGAAGAGTGAGAGGAAAGAGGAGGAGGAGGAGGAGGAGGAGGAGGAGGAGGAGGAGGAGGAGAGAAGGAGGAGGAGGAGGGGGAGGAGGAGGAGGAGGAGGAGGAAGAGGAGGAGGGGAGAGAGGAGGAGGAGGAGGAGGAGGAGGAGGAGGAGGAGGAGGAGGAGGAGGAGGAGGAGGAGGAGGAGAGGAGGAGGAGGAGGAGGAAGAGGAGGAGGGGAGGAGAAGGAGGAGGAGGAGGAGGAGGAGGAGGAGGAGGAGGAGGAGGAGGAGGAGGAGGAGAAGAAGGAGAAGAAGAAGAAGAAGAGGAGGAGGCAGAGGAAGAGGAGGAGGAGAAGAAGGAGGAGGAGGAGGAGGAGGAGGAGGAGGAGGAGGAGGAGGAGGAGGAGGAGGAGGAGGAGGAGGAGGAGGAGAGGAGAGGAAGAGGAGGAAGAGGAGGAGGAGGAGAAGAAGAAGAGGAGGAGGAGGAGGAAGGAGGAGGAAGGAGGAGGAGGAGGAAAAGAAGAAGGAGGAGGAGGAGGAGGAGGAGGAGGAAAAGAAGGAGGAGGAGGAAAAGAAAGAGGAGGAGGAAAAGAAGGAGGAGAGGGAGGAGGAGGAGGAGGAGGAGGAGGAGGAGGAGGAGGAGGAGGAGGAGGAGGAGGAGGAGGAGGAGGAGGAGGAGGAGGAGGAGGAGGAGGAGGAGGAGGAGGAGGAAGAAGGGTAGGAAGAGGAGGAGGAAGTGGAGGAGGAAGTGGAGGAGGAAGAGAAGGAGGTAGAACAGGAAGGAGGAGGTAGAACAGAAGAAGAAGGAGAAGGAAAGGAAGAAGTAAGAGAAGAAGGAGGGGGAAGAGGAGGAGGAAGATGAGGAAGAATTAATATAGAATACAAATTAAGTTCACATAATGGAACCCAGACTGGATTTCACATTCATCTAATTTCAGTAAACTGTTTCTTTTATTTAATGTTTCTTAAACATGCAAAATTCACTTTTTAGTTTCTGTATCATTTGGTATTAGTAATAAATTTGTTAATATTAATATTCCTAGGTAATATCATTCCTGAGAATTTAATATTAACAAATTGTAAATAATTATTATCAAATACAAAATCTATCATTTATTATAATATTTCTCATGCGTGTCAGCTGGGATGTCAAAGAGAGCTATTCTTTGTATTCCTTCCTTCCTTCCCCACAGAGTCTCCTCCTCCATACACCTCCAAGCTATCAGACCACTGTACCCACTTGCCCTTCCCTTGCCCTTCCCTTGCCCCCTTGCCCTGCCCCCCTCCTCCTTTCCCCCTTGCCCTTGCCCTTCCCCTGCCCCCTTGCCCTTCCCCTGCCCCCTTGCCCTAGGACTCCTCCTCTCCCTCGTTGCAGGCCCTCCAGAGTTACTCCAAGAGTCACTCATGCCATCATTCTGCTCTTTCCTTGTATCCACACCTCTATTTATTTCCAAAAGAAAAACATGTGCATTTTCAGTCCATTTAAAGGTTACCTGTCCAGTAACTATCAGAAACATTTTCTGATGAGTAAAAGAGAGCTTTTGGATGTCAACCAAGTGCCGTGTGCATCGTGCTCTGGAAAGGCCAACAACCTGTCCCATGCTTTCTGCTTTCTGGCAACAGAGAGCCTGGACTCCTTCACCGCTGGATGCTAGTTGCCAGAGACCTCGCCAAGCTTCAAATGGCCAGAATAAACATGGCAGGGCTATTTGCCATAGCTGCAGCTGGCCTCTCGACCGAGGCCTTACTGAACACTTACCTGGATGACTTCTTTCCTTAAAAGATTTGCAATAGAACTTTTAGCACATGGAGAGTCGTTTAGAACTGTGCATTCCATCATTCCCATTTCTGCTTCCCCTGTGAGTGCCAGCGTCATCACTCCTATTTCTGCTTCCCCTGTGAGTGCCAGCGTCATTCCATCACTCCTATTTCTGCTTCCCCTGTGAGTGCCAGCGTCGTCACTCCCATTTCTGCTTCCCCTGTGAGTGCCAGCGTCGTCACTCCCATTTCTGCTTCCCCTGTGAGTGCCAGCGTCATCACTCCCATTTCTGCTTCCCCTGTGAGTGCCAGCGTCGTCACTCCCATTTCTGCTTCCCCTGTGAGTGCCAGCGTCATCACTCCCATTTCTGCTTCCCCTGTGAGTGCCAGCGTCGTCACTCCCATTTCTGCTTCCCCTGTGAGTGCCAGCGTCATCACTCCTATTTCTGCTTCCCCTGTGAGTCCCAGCGTCATCACTCCCACTTCTGCTTTCCCTGTGAGTGCCAGCGTCATCACTCCCACTTCTGCTTTCCCTGTGAGTGCCAGCGTCATCACTCCTATTTCTGCTTCCCCTGTGAGTCCCAGCGTCATCACTCCCACTTCTGCTTCCCCTGTGAGTGCCAGCGTCATCACTCCCATTTCTGCTTCCCCTATGAGTTCCAGTGTCATCACTCCTATTTCTGCTTTCCCTGTGAGTGCCAGCGTCATCACTCCCATTTCTGTTTCCACTATGAGTGCCAGCGTCATCACTCCCATTTCTGCTTCCCCTGTGAGTGCCAGCGTCATCACTCCCACTTCTGCTTCCCCTGTGAGTGCCATCTGTCAGACCCTTCTTGGCGGGAAGCTGGAACAGCTGAGGCTCTGCCGGCAGAGTTGCCAGACAGGCGTGACACTCCGGCGCAGTTGCCAGACCACCTCCGCCAGAGGCCGAAGAAAATGCACTTGGGTTTCATTTATTCCGCTTTACTCGGCTATTCCAAGAGCCTTCTCAAGGGGCTTTCAGGTGGTGTTGACATGGAAGTTATGTGAAGTATATATATATATA
This sequence comes from Penaeus japonicus, assembly GCF_977035675.1. Classification (NCBI taxonomy): domain Eukaryota; kingdom Metazoa; phylum Arthropoda; class Malacostraca; order Decapoda; family Penaeidae; genus Penaeus; species Penaeus japonicus. Next base: position 246 of record NW_028235438.1, on the reverse strand, counting down.
TATATATATATATATATATATATATATATATATATATATATATATATATATATATATATATACATATTATATATGATGTTTATATATATATATATATATATATATATCTATAATACATATCATATATCGACATGTCATATACATATATATATATACTACAGTGATTATATATATGGGTGTATATATATATATATATATATATATATATATATATTATATATATATATATATACACATACATACATA
>NW_028235437.1:0-7625 GCF_977035675.1 Penaeus japonicus | reverse complement strand
TTTTCCCTTAACATTATTGGAACTATGCAACGTAAAAAAAGAAAAAAGAATAAATGATGCAAATGCTAGAAAAGTGATAGACATACGTCCCTGGCTAAAAATCGCAGTTGTTTCCGAAAAAACACAGGAAATAATCAGCAAACTCAGCGCCCCTCTACAATTCCCTTAATTATTGCGAATTGCATACCTTGCATAGCAATAGGCTTCAATGATGCAAATGACTTAAATACAGGAATTAAAGCGAATATCCGCAAAATGCCGCCCCTCTTGCATTTCCCTTAATTATTGCGAATATGCTGCAACGTAAAAAAAGAAAAAAGAATAAATGATTGAAAATGCCTAGGAAAGTGATAGAATAATGACTCTGGCTAAAAATCGCAGTGTGTTTTGCGAAAAACACCGGAAATAATCAGCAAACTGCGCGCCCCTCTACCATTTCCCTTAATTAGTGGAAAATATGCATACCTTGCCATAGCAATATGGCTCACTGATGCAAATGACTTAAATAACAGGGAAATAATGCTGACTATCAGCAAAATGCAGCGCCTCATCTTTTCCCCTTCATTATTGCGAAATATGAAACGTAAAAAAAGAAAAAAGAATAAATGATGAAAATGCCTAGAACGTGATAGAATTACGCTACTCTTGCTAAAATGCGTATTTTGGGAAAAAAACACAGGAAATAATCAGCAAACTGCAGCGCCTCTACCATTTCCTTAATTATTGCGAATATATGCACTACTTGCATAGGCACTAGGTCAATGCCTAGAATTTATGCAATAAGCTACTCTGGCTAAAAATCCGCAGGTGTTTTGCGAAAAAAACACAGGAATTAATCAGCAAACAACAGCGCGCCCTCTACCATTTCCCTTAATTATGCGATATGCACTACCTTGCATAGCCATAGCAATAGGCTCAATGCCTTAGAAAGTGATAGAATTATGCTTTTGGCTAACATCGCAGTGTTTTGAGAAAAAAACACAGAAAATAATCATCAAACTGCAGCGCCTCTACTATTTCCCTTCATTATTGCGAAATATGGTATACCTTGCATAGCAACAGGCACAATGATGCAAATGACTTAAATAAACAGGAAATAATGGAATATTCACAAAATGAAGCGGCCCTCTTGCATTTTTCCCTTAATTATGCGAAATATGCCAAACGTAAAAAAAGAAAAAAGAATAAATGATGAATATGCCTAGAAGTGATAGAATTACGCTACTTGGCTAAAACGCAGTGTTTTGCGAAAAACAAAGGAACTTATCAGCACACTGCAGCGCCCTCATACCATTACATAAATTATTGCGAAATATGCAATACCTTGCATAGCATAGGCTCAATGCCAAGAAAGTGATAGAATTACGGCTACTGTGGTAAAATCGCAGTGTTTTGCGAAAAAAACACAGGACATAATCGCAAACTGCAGCGCCCTCTACTATTTCCGTAATTATGCGAAAATATTGCCAATACTTGATAGCAATAGGCTCAATGATGCAAATGACTTAAATAACAGGAAATCATGCAAATATCAGCAAAATGCAGCGCCCCTCTAGCATTTTTCCCTTAATTTTGCGAAACTGGAACGTAAAATGATGAAAAATGCCAAGAAAGTGAAAGGTGTTTTGCGAAAAAAACAATGGAAATAACTTAGGAAATTGCAGCGCCCCTCTTCCATTTCCCTTGCCTCATTTAACTGTAATCCGTTTTCATATCAGAATGGTTCTAACGTTTGTTTTTTAGGATTTCAGGATCGTGCATTTTTATTTGTTTTTGTTGTGCACTTTCCTTTTTTCTCGCAATTGCTTTTTCCTTTAATATACCGAACATCAGCGCATTTAACGGTCATCCGTTTTCTTAATCAGAATGGTCTAACGTGTGATTTTAGGCATTTAAGGATCGTGATTTTTTTTGTTTTGTTTGCACCTTTTTTTCTTCGCAATTGTTTTTCCTTTAATTAATCGAACTCAGCGCATTTAACTGTTAATCCGTTTCATTTTCCAGAATGGTTCTAACGTGTATTTTAGGCATTTCATGATCGTGCATTTTTTTTTTCCACGTTTTTTCTTGCAATTGCTTTTTCCTTTATATAAACGAACCAATCAGCGCATTTAATTGTAATCGTTTCATTATCAGAATGGTTCTAATGTTTTGTTTTGCACCTTTTTTCTCGCATTGTTTTCCCTTTAATATAACGAACATCAGCGCCATTTTAACTGTACTTCCGTTTCATTACTCAGAATGGTTCTAACGTGTATTTAAGGCATGTCAGGACCGTGCATTTTTTTTGTTTTTGTTTGACCTTTTTTTTCGCAATTGCTTTTTCCTAAATATAAACGAACTCAGCGCATTTAACTGTAATCCGTTTCATTATCGAATGGTTCTAACGTGTATTTTAGGCATTTCAGGATCGTGCATTTTTTTTTTTTTGTTGACCCTTTTTTCTGCAATTGCTTTTTCCTATAATATAACGAACATCAGTGCATTTAACTGTAATCCGTGTCATTATCAGAATGGTTTTAACGTGTATTTTAGGCATTTCAGGACTCGTGCATTTTTTTAGTTTTTGTTTGCACCTTTTTCTTTTCCCGGCCAATTGCTTTTTCCTTTAATATAAACGAACATCAGCGCATTTAACTGTAATCGTTTCATTAATCAGAATGGTTTTCTCAACGTGTAATTTTAGGCATTTCAGGAATGCGTGTATTTTGTTTTTACACCTTTTTTTCTCACTTGCTTTTTCCTTTAATCTAACGCGAACATCAGCGCATTTAATACACAAATCCCTTGTAATCGTTTCATTATCAGCATGATTCTAAACGTGTATTTCAGGCATTTTCAGGATCGTGGCATTTTTTTTGTTTTTGTTTGCAACCCCTTTTTTCTCGGCAATAGCTTTTCCTTTACTATAACGAACATCAGCGCATTTAACGGTAATCCGTTTCATTATCAGAATGGTTCTGAAGTGTATTTAGGGGCTTTCAAGGATCGTTGCCATTTTTTTTTTTTTTGCACCTTTTTCTTCGCCAATTGCTTTTTCCTTTAATATAACGAAAATCAGCGCTATTTAACTGTAATCGTTTCATTATTCCAGAATGGTTCTACCGTGTATTTTAGGCATTTCGTATCGTGCATTTTTGTGTTTGGCACCTTTTTTCTCGCATTGCTTTTTCCTTTAATATAACGACCATCAGCGCATTTAACTGTAATCCGTTTCAGTATCAGAATGGTTCTAACGTGTATGTTAGGCATTTCAGGATCGTTGCCATTTTTTTTGTTTTGGTTGCACCTTTTTTCTCGCAATTCTTTTTCCTTCTAATTATAACGAACATCAGCGCATTTAACTGTAATCCGTTTCATTATCAGGAATGGTTCTAACGTGTATTTTAGGCATTTCCGGATCGTGCAGTTTTTTTTTGTTTTCACCTTTTTTCTCGCAATGGCTTTGTCCTTTAATATACGAATACATCAGCGCATTTAACTGGAACATCCGTTTCATTAAACCGAATGGTTCTAACGTGTATTTTAGGCATTTCAGGCTCCGTGCGTTTTTTTTGTTTTTGTGTGCACCTTTGTGCTCGCAATTGCTTTTTCCGTTAATATAAAAACATCAGCGCCTTCAACTGTAATCCGTTTCATTATCAGATGTTCTAACGTGTATTTTAGGCTTTCAGTCGTGCATTTTTTTGTTATTGTTTGACCTTTTTTCTCGCAATTGCTTTTTAATTTAATATAACGAACATAAGCGCCTTTAACTGTAATTCCGTTTCATTATCTGAATGGTTCTAAGTGTATTTGCCATTTCAGGATCGTGCATTTTTTTTGTTTTGTTTTGCACCTGTTTTTCTCGCAATTGCTTTTCCTTTATATAACGAACATCAGCGCCTTTAACTGTTAATCCGTTTCATTATCAGAATGGTTTAAGTGGTATTTAGGCATTTCAGGATCGTGCATTTTTTATGTTTTTGTTTGCACCTTTTTTCTCGCTATTGCTTTATCCTTAATATAACGAACATCAGCGCACTTTAAACTGTAATCCCTTTTCTTTTCAGAATGGTTCTAAGTGTATTTAGGATTTCAGGATCGTGCTTTTTTTTGTTGTTGTTTGCACCTTTTTTCCGCAATTGCTATTTCCTTTTAATATACCGAACATCAGGCAATTAACTGTAATCGTTTTTATTATTCAGAATGGCTCTAACGTGTATTTTAGGCATTTCAGAATCGTGCATGTTTTTTGTGTTGTTTGAACCTTTTTTCTCGCCATTGCTTTATCCTTTAATATAACGAACATCAGCGCACTTTAACTGTAAATCCGTTTCATTATCAGCATGGTTCTACCGTGTATTTTTGGCATTTCAGGCATCGTGCATTTTTTTTGTTTTTGTTTGCACTTTTTTCTCGCAATTGCTTTTTCTTTAATCTAACGAACATCAGCGATTTAACTGTAATTCCGTTTCATTATCAGACTGGTTCTAACGTGTATTTTAGGCATTTCAAGAATCGTGCATTTGTTTTTGTTTTGTTGGCACCTTTTTTCTCGCACTTGCTTTTTTCCTTTAATAGAACGAACTCAGCGCATTTAACTGTAATCCGTATCTATCAGAATGGGTTCCTAACGTGTATTTTAGGCATTTCAGGATCGCCCATATTTTTTTTGATTTTATTTGGCACCTTTTTTTCTGCAATGCTTTTTCCTTTATATACGAACATCTAGCGCATTTAACTGTAATCCGTTTCATTAACAGACATGGTTCTAACGTGTATTTTAGGCCTTCAGGATCGTGCATTTTTTTTGTTTTGTTTGACACCTTTTTTTCTCGCCAATTGCTTTTTCTTTAATATAACGAACATCAGCGCATTTAACTGTTAATCCGGTTCATTATCAGATGGTTCTAACGTGATTTTAGGCATACAGGCATCGTGCATTTTTTTTGTTTATGTTTGCACCTTTTTTCTCGCAATTGCTTCTTTCCTTTTAATATAGCGAACATCAGGCATTTAACTTTAATCCGTCTCGTTATCATAATGGTTCTAACGTGTTTTTTAGGCCATTTTCAGGATCGTGCATTTTTTTGGTTTTGTTTGCACTTTCTTCTCGCAATTGCTTTTTCTTTAATATAACGAACATCAGCGCATTTAATGGACTCCGTTTCCATTATCAGAATGGATCCCTACGAGTATTTTAGGCATTTCAGGATCGTGTATTTTTTTTTTTCACACCTTTTTTCGCTCGCAATTGCTTTTTCCTTTAATATAACGAACATCAGGCATTTAACTGTACTCCGGTTTCTTATCAGAATGGTTTCTAACGTGTTATTTTAGGCCTTTAAGGGCTCGTGCAACTTTTTTTTGTTTTAGTTTGCACCTTTTTTCTCGCAATTGCTTTTTCCTTTAATTATAACGAAAATCAGCGCATTTAACTGTAATCGTTTCATTATCAGAATGTTCTAAAGTGTATTTTTAGGCATTCAGGATCGTGCATTTTTTTGTTTTTGTTTGCACCTTTTTTCTCGCATTGCTTTTTCCTTTAATATAACGACCATCAGCGCATTACTGTTAATCGTTTCATTCTTCAGGCATGGTTCTAACGTGTATTTTAGGCATTTCAGGATCGTGCATTTTTTTTGTTTTTGTTTGCACCTTTCTTCTCGCAATTGCTTTTTCCTTTAATATAACGAACATCAGCGCATTTAACTGTAATCCGTTTCATTATCAGAATGGATCTAACGTGTATTTTAGGCATTTCAGGATCGTGTATTTTTTTTTTTACACCTTTTTTTCTCGCAATTGCTTTTTCCTTTAATATAACGAACATCAGCGCATTTAACTGTAATCCGTTTCATTATCAGAATGGTTCTAACGTGTATTTTAGGCATTTAAGGATCGTGCATTTTTTTTGTTTTTGTTTGCACCTTTTTTCTCGCAATTGCTTTTTCCTTTAATATAACGAACATCAGCGCATTTAACTGTAATCCGTTTCATTATCAGAATGGTTCTAACGTGTATTTTAGGCATTTCATGATCGTGCATTTTTTTTTTCCACCTTTTTTCTCGCAATTGCTTTTTCCTTTAATATAACGAACATCAGCGCATTTAACTGTAATCCGTTTCATTATCAGAATGGTTCTAATGTTTTTGTTTGCACCTTTTTTCTTGCAATTGCTTTTTCCTTTACTATAACGAACATCAGCGCATTTAACTGTAATCCGTTTCATTATCAGAATGGTTCTAACGTGTATTTTAGGCATTTCAGGATCGTGCATTTTTTTTGTTTTTGTTTCCACCTTTTTTCTCGCCATTGCTTTTTTCCTTTAGAAATAACGAACATAGGCGCATTTTAACTGTAATCCGTTTCATTATCAGTATGGTTCTACGTGTATTTTAGGCATTTCAGGATCGTGCATTTTTTTTTTTTTGTTTGTCACCTTTTTTTCTCGCAATTGTTTTTCTTTAATTACGAACATCAGTGCATTTAACTGTAATCGTTTCATTATCAGAATGGTTCTACGTGTATTTTAGGCCTTTCAGGATCGAGTTTTTTTTTGTTTTTGTTTGCACTTTTTTTCTCGCTATTGCTCTTTCTATAATATAACGAAACATCAGCGCATTTAACTGTAATCCGTTTCATAATCAGAATGGTTCTAACGTGTATTTTAAGGCATTTTCAGGATCGTGTAATTTTTTTTTTTTTACACCTTTATTTCTCGCAATTGCTTTTTCCAGTTATATAACGACTATCAGCGCATTGAACTGTAATCCGTTTCATTATCAGCATGATTCTAACGTGTATTTTAGATTCAGGGATCGTGCATTTTTTTTGTTTTTGTTTGACCATTTTTCTCGCAATTGCTTTTTCCTTAATATAACGAACATCGCGCATTAACTGTATCCGTTTCATTATTCCGATGGTTCTAACGTGCTTTTTTAGGCATTCAGGATCGTGCATTTTTTTTTTTTTTTTTGCCACACCTTTTTTTTCTCGCTATTGCTTTTTCCTTTAATTATATACGAACATAGGCGGATTTAACGGTAATCCGTCTTCATTATCAGACTGGTTCTAAGTGTTATTTTAGGCATTTCAGGATCGTGCATTTTTTTTTTTGACCTTTTTTCTCGCAATGGCTTTTTCCTTTAATAAAACGAACATCAGCGCATTTAAGTAATCGTTTCATTATCAGAATGGTTCTAACGTGTATTTTAGGCATTTCAGGCATACGTGCAATTTTTTTTGTTTTTGTTTGCACCTATTTCTCGCAATTGCTTTTTCCTTTAAATATCGAACATCAGCGCATTTACTGTAATACGTTTCATTATCAGAATGGTTTAACGTGTAATTTAGGCATTTCGGATCGTGCCATTTGTTTGTTTGTTTTGCACCTTTTTTCTCGCAATTGCTTTTTCCTTTAATAGACCGAACATCAGGCATTTAACTGTAATCCGTTTCTTTAACGACTGGTTCTAACGTGTTTTTTAGGCATTTCGGATCGTGCATTTTTTTTTTTTTGCACTTTTTTCTGCAATGCCTTTTTCCTTTAATATAACGAACATCAGCGCATTTAACTGGAATCCGTTATTATCAGAATGGTTTTAACGAGTGTATTTTAGGCCTTTAAGGATCGTGCAAT
>NW_028235436.1:0-2500 GCF_977035675.1 Penaeus japonicus | reverse complement strand
TCATTAGTGCTATTTAAAATTTTATTATCAGTATCATTTTATTAATTGCATTATTATTTTGGGAAACAACAGTATTAATAACCCCTTAGTGTTTTGTTTTTTATATTTTGCCGTTTTTAACACCCAAAAAATAATAAAAAAATTTGGTGGGTAGGGGAAATAAATAACGAAGCCCAAAATGAATTCTATTCTGAGAAAAAGGGACTAAATAATTTTATTTTCATTAATTTCCTTTTCTCTTTGCTTCTTCTCCCCCCCTTTTTCTTCTTCTTCTTTTTTCTTTGTTTCCTTTTCATTAATGTAAAATTTTTGGTGTCCCCCCCCTTTTTTGTTTTTCCCTTTGTCCCTTTTCGTGGGAAATTTTGGGTGCGTCACACTTCTTTCCTGTTTATCGTCTTTTTTTTTATCTCCCTTTCCCTTGTTTTCCCTCGTTTTTTTTTTCCCACTCGAAATCCTTCGAAATCCTCATGTCTTTCTTTGCTTTTTTCTTTCCTATTTCTCTCACTCTGTCACTATTCCAAAACCTCTTTCCCCCCCACCACTATTCCACACAAAAACCCACATTTTTATGATCTTTTTTTTCTCTCTTCCTTTTTTTTCTCTCTTCCTCCTTTATCTTCCCCCCCATCAGGATCACCCCCCATTCTTTTTTTCCCCCTCTTCTCACCTTCACTCTTCATTTCCCCCTTCCCCATACCCCCTCGCTGGCACCCCCGCGCGTTTTGTCGCAAGGTATCTTTAAAATTGAAATCGCCCGAAGGAGGTTTCCCCACATTTAGGAGGGGGGGGAGGCTTTCCCACAAAATTTACCCCCTTTTCCCCATTTCCCCCTTTTCTTCTCCCTCTCCCCCCCCCCCCTTTTCCCCCCTCCTCCCCTTTTCCCTTTTCCGTTTTCTCCCTTTTTTTTCCCCTTTTCTCCTTTTTTTCCTTTTTTTTCTTTTTTTTCCCCTTTTTCTTTTTTTTTTTTTTTTTTTTTTCTTTTCTTTTTTTTTATTTTTTTTTCTTTTTTCTTTTTTTTTCTTTTTTTTTGGGGTCTCTCGGTCTTTTCTCTCTGCCCTCTGTCCTCTCTTTTCTCCTTTCTCCCCTCCCTCTCCCCCTCTTTTCCCCTCCCCTCTCTCCTCTCTCTCCCCTTTTTCTCCCCCTGGGGAAACCCCCCTAAGATTTGACAAACTGAGGGGGGAATTTTTGGACAGAAGCCCATCCCGGTCGGGGGTTGAAAGGGTTTTTGTCGTTTGGGACCCTTTTTGGCTTATTTTCCTGCCCTGGTTTTTTGGTTCCCCCGGTTTGGGGTGGGGAAAAGGGGGGGGTTTTCTTTGTGGTGTGTTTTTTGGATAGGTGTATGTATTTAAGTGTGTTTGTATTTGTGAAAGTTTGTGTTTTGTGAGTGGGTTTAATATAGCTTGTATGTGGTGTTTGTGTCTTTTAAAATGAATGACTGGGCATGTATAAGTGTACGCGTGGTTTGATTTACAAAAAATATTTTATGATGTATACATGTGGTTTTAAAGAAAGGTTTTTTTTCCCCAAATCCTCTTTACTATTTAAAATTTTTTTTCACAAGGCATTAATTAATTAGATATTAATTAAATTTTAATTAAATTTAGGATTCTTTCAAATACCATGATGAAATACAACCAGACTTTTATCCCCTGCCTTTGCCAACATTTTTATGTGTTTTACAAACCCCTGGTCTCCCAATCCTTTCCAAATTTTCCCTCTTTTCACTTTACGTGTTCTTATCCAAACCGTAGCGGCTTCCCCAAAGCCATGTGTTTTAATCTATATTTTTATTATTTTTTTTTTTTTTTTTTTTTTTTTTTGGGGGGGGGGTTTTGTTTTATAAAAAGGAAAATTTTATTTTCAGTTTTGCCTTTCGATTACATTTACCCAAAAAAGATTTATTCCCACTGCCCGCCCTTCAGAAAACCCTGCCCGAAACCCTTTTGCATTCGGTTTTAAATCTGAACCTCCTTCCTCGATTGTAATTTTTTGGTTCTTTGGGAGCATGAATGTGTTTTTGTATTCATGGGGCCCAATACATAATAAATAGAATCATCTCCCCCTTCTCCCCCTCTCTTTTTTTTCTCTCTCTCTCTCTTTCCCTCTCTCTCTCTCTCTCTGTCTACTTAATTTACCTACCCTAAACTCTCTGTCTCTCTTGACCCCTTTTGCCCGGGAAAAAACCTTTCGGGACTTCTGTCTTGGAAAGGGTTACTAATATCTGTCTCCGTTAAAGACACTGTTAACGCCGGGCAATGCTGTGCGAAAGGGCTTTTGACTCTTGAATAGAAAATTTTAAAGCCACGCTTCTGCCGTTGTTATTCCCTTTATTTTTCCTTTTTACTGAATCAGACCCTGAGTATGGAAAACCCGCGGGGACCCTTGGGTTTATTTAGTGGGGAACAAGCACCCGTGGGTACGGTGTTTAAAGTTGTCCCCAAAAGTTTGGTCGGGTTTTCCTTTTAAAAAGAAGGGGAAGGGGTGGCTGGGGCTGTAGCGG
>NW_028235435.1:0-5804 GCF_977035675.1 Penaeus japonicus | reverse complement strand
AGCGTGATTGATTTGTTTTGTGTGTGCGTGAGTGTGTTTTTGGCGTGATTGAGTGTGTTTTTGTGGGGTTTGAGTGTGTTTGTGAGCGTAAGAGGTGTGTGTGTGTGTGTGCGTGTGTGTGTGAGGTGATGGTGTGTGTGTGTGGCGTGATGTGGTGTGTGGGGCGTGATTGAGTGTTTTGTGTGTGCGTGAGTGTGTGTGTGAGGTGATTGAGTGTGTGTGTGTTTTGGTGTGGTGTGAGCGTGATTGATGTTTGTGTGTGGTGAGTGTGTGTGTGAGCGTGAATGAGTGTTGTGTGTGCGTGAGTGGTGTTTGTGAGCGTGATTGAGTGTGTGTTTTGTGTGTGCGTGTTGTGTGAGCGTGTTTGAGTGGTGTGTGTGCGTGGTGTTGTGTGAGCGTTTTTTGGTGTGTGTGTGGCGTGGAGTGTTTGTTTTGTGAGCGTGATTGAGTGTGTGTGGGTGCGTGAGGTTGGTGTTGAGCGTGATTGAGTGTGTGTGTGTGGGGCGGTGTGTGTAAGCGTACGTTGTTGTGTGTGGTGTGTGTGTGTGTGGGTTTTGGTGTGTATATTCACGCTCACACACACACTACGCACAAACCACAAACGCAGCCCAAACACCGAGAAATACAAAACACGCACACACACACACCCACACCAATATTATGTATATATTATATATATATATATATATATATTATATATATATATTATAATATATATATATATATATTTTTACTTATTTATCCATTCATTTTATTTATATATAATATATATAATATATATATATATATATATAATACATATATTTATAAATTAAAATTATATATATACATAATATATATCTATATATATATATATTTTTTATTAATATAATATATATAATAATATATATTTATATATTTATAAAAGGTTTTTTTTTAAATATTAAAAAGATTCAAAATCTTTTAAAGAAAGAATAATGAAGTATTTCTGTTAATCTCAAATATGATGTCTCCAGTTCCAGGTCAGTCCTAAATGCCACGCTTGGTGGGCGGGGCCCACGAGTGGACCAATCACCGCCGGGTCGGGCAGCTCCCTGACCATTGGGAGAGAGAGAGAGAGATAGAGATAGAGATAGATATAGATAAAAAAGAGATAGATAGATAGATAGAGAGAGAGAGAGAAGACAGAAGAGAGAGAGAGAGAGGAGGAGAGGAGGAGAGAGAGAGGGAGATAGAGAGAGAAGGGGGGTGGAAGAGAGAGAGAGGGGGGGGTGGAAGAGAGAGAGAGTGGGGGGAGAGAAAGAGAGGGGGGGAAGAGAAAGAGAGAGGGGGGGGAGAGAGAGAGAGAGAGAGAGGGGGGGAGAGAGAGAGAGAGAGAGAGAGAGGGAGAGAGAGACAGAGAGGGAGGGAGAGAGGGAGGAGAGAGCCGAGGGGAGAGAGAGGGGAAGAGAGAGAGAGAGAGGGGGAGAGGGGAGAGAGGGGAGGGGGGAGGGGGAGAGAGAGAGAGAGAGGTGGGGAAAGAGAAAGAGAGAGAGAGAGGTGGGGAAAGAGAAAGAGAGCGATAGAGGTGGGGAAAGAGAAAGAGGGGAGAGGAGAGAGATGAGAGGAGAGAGAGAGAGAAGAGAGAAAAGAGGAGAGAGAGAGAGAGAGAGGGGGGAGAGGAGGAGAGAGGGAGGAGGGGGAAAAAAAAAGAGAGAGGGGGGAGGAGAGAGAGAGAGGGGTGGGGGAAAGAAAGGAAGAGAGAGAGAGAGGAGTGGGAGAGTGGAGGAGACGGAGAAGAGAGGAAGAGACGAGGAGAGAGGGGAGAGAGGAGAGAAGAGAGAGAGGGTGAGAGAGAGAGGGGGGGGGGGGGGGGGGGGTTAGGGAGAGGGGGGGGGAAGAGAGAGAGAGAGGGGGGGGGAAAGAAGAGAGGAGATGAGACGAGAAAAGAGAGAGAGTGAGTGAGGGAGAGGGGGGGAGGAGAGAGAGAGAGAGAGAGAGAGAGAGAGGGGGGGGGGGAGAGAAAGAGAGAGAGAGCACAGGTGATCTTCATGGTGGTTGTAAGACATCTGGTTAGACAATTCTTTTAGTGGGTTGTGTGGTCTATTGGATTAGGGGCCGTGCCTATCAATCTGACCGTGCGGGTTCGAGTCCTAGTCAGGGAGAGAGAGAGAGAGAGAGAGAGAGAGAGAGAGAGAGAGAGAGAGAGAGAAAGAGAGAGAGAGAGAGAGTGAGTGAGAGAGAGAGAGAGAGAGAGAGAGAGCTTTGGCCACAAAACCTCCCTTTCAGAGTTGTGGAACTGTATCAGACGGGTCACAAATCGCTCAGCACCCAGAAAGACCCACCATGACCCACGGTCGGAGGCGGAGAGACTGGCACTTGGGCTCTCTGCCAGAACCTATCTTTCTTTTTTTTAGTTTTCTTTTCTTTTTTTTCTTTTTTTTCTGTTCTTTCTTTTTTCAGTGGATTTGCGCGAGATGCATGAGCAGATGATTCAAGATTTGAGTGTACATGTATAGAAGAGAAAGAGAGAGAGGGTGGGGGAGAGAAAGAGAGAGAGAGGGGGGGAAGAGAAAGAGAGAGAGGGGGGGAAGAGAGAGAGAGAGAGAAGGGGGAAGAGAGAGAGAGAGAGAGAGAGAGAGAGAGAGAGAGAGAGAGAGAGAGAGAGAGAGAGAGAGAGAGTAGAGAAAAGAGATAGGGGAGAAAGAGAGAGAGAGAGGAGAAGATAGAGATGAGATAGAGATAGAGGGGAAAGAGAGAGAAGAGAGAGAGAGAAGAAGGGAGAAAAGAGACAGAAAAGAGGAGAGAGGAGAGATGGAGGAGAGAGGAGAGAGAGGGGGGGGGGGGGGAGAGAGAGAGGGAAAAGAGAGAGAGGGGGGAGGAAAAGAGGAGAGAGAGAGGAGAGGAGAGGAATGAGAGACGGAGAGGAGGAGAGATGAGAGGGAGAAAAGGAGAGAGAGGGGGGGGGGGGGGAGAGGAGAGGAGAGAGAGAGGGATGAGGGAGGGGGGGGAGGGGGAGGAGAGAGGAGAGAGAGAGGGAGAGGGAGGGGGAGGAGGAGAGAAGAGGGGGAGGGAAGAGAGAGAGAGGGGAGAGAAAGAGAGAAAATTGAGAAAAAAGTTAATGATTTAATGAGTTAGAAAGGAGAGAGTACAAAATATATTTATAATATATATATTTATATTATATTATATATTTTATTATATTAAAAGAGAGAGAGAGAGAGAGAGGAAAAGGGGAGGAGAGAGGAGAAGGGGGAAAAGAGAGAGATAAAGAGAGTGAATGAAGAGATAAAAAGGAGAGAGAGAGAAAGAGAGAGAGTGAAAAAATAAGAGAGTGAGGAGTAGTAGATAAAAAGGAATGAATAATGATAAAGAGCAAGAGAGAGTAGGAGTAAGAGCAAGATAGAGTGAGATAGAGGTGAGAGGGGAAAAGAGAGAGAGAGGATGAGAGAAAGATATTGAGTCAAGGGAGTGAATGACAGAGAGAGAAAGAGGAAGTGAAGTGTAGAGAGAAACAGGGGAGAAAAGAAAGATAGATAGATAGTAGGAGTGGGTGAGTGATGAGCATAGAGAGAAAAAAGAGGGAGAGAGAGAGGGAGTCAGTGAGAAAAAGAGAGTAGGTGAGAGGTAAGTGAGTGAAGGGGAAAGGGGGAATAAAGAGTGTGAGAACGAAAGAGACAGATAGATAGAAAGGGGAGAGAGATAGAGAGAGAGAGAGAAGAGGAGGGGCAAGGGGAGGAGGAGAGATGATGAGGAGGTAGGAAGACGAGAGAGAGAGGGGAGAGAGACTTTTTTATAAACCCTTAATTTAGATATGTTTTTCATTTACATTCAACCCCTTATGATACACGGTTCACTGTCCTATTGTTTTATTATCCGTCAATTTTCCATTTATCTGAATGCGATTCGAATTTTTGTAATTTTTTTATTAATGTTATATATCTATTTATAATTTGATGATGGTGATGGGTAACGGTTTATGACGATTTTAAAGGAAAATGATATTTAAAGTTTAAAGAAAACTATAGTGGCAGTGTGTTTTGTTGTGTGTGGGGTTTTTATAAAAATAAAATATATATATATAAAATTAATATATATTTATATATATAATATAATACATATAATTATATATATAAAATATATATATATTTATTTTTATATATATATTTTTTATTATATAACATACTATATGTTATAAATTTTTTAAATAACATATAAAAATTTTATATATATATATATATATATTTATATATTATATATTTTTATATATTATATACATATAATAATATATATAATATTAATATATTATATTATATTTTTAATATTTATTATACTTTTTATATATATAATAAAATATATATGTATAATATAAATATTTTATAATATTTTTATATATATAAATATATAATTTATATATATTTATATTATATAATGACATGCTCAATTTGAATGAAAGGTTCTATCGAGGGTTTTTTCCTAGGCAGTCTTTGCTATTTTCAAAGACTGCAATGCAAAGTGTTAAAACAATGATAAAACGATGATTTATATATATATATATTTATAAAATATATTTTGCAAAAACTTCATTCATTGTATGAATAATTATAATGATATAATATTTTTTTATGATTTTTTTTTTTTTTTTTTTTTTTTTTTTTTTTTTTTTTTGGTTGTTATTTGTATTTGTGTGTGTTTGCGTGAGCGTGTCCGGCGCCAAAAGGGCAACTGTTATCAGCGGCGAAAAATGCCTCCCCAGTTAGTTGGGGGGGCTGGGGAGCTAAGAAAGTGGGGCCCCCCCTTAGTTTTTTCTTCGTAAGAAGGGCGTCCCTGTCTTTCCCTTTAAGGCGTTTTAAACTTATCCCCGGGGGGCCACGGCGGGTTTGTACTTTGACCCCTCCGTTAGATGATGTGTTGATGAATGGCCTTTCAGCTGATGATGGGGGGCCCGTTTTCTTGTGCTAAAGGGTTGTTGACAAAGTGCATTGAAATTTCCCTGAGGACAGCGGCGGGCGAGAGCTCCTTGGCGGTTTTCAGGCTCACTACGTTCGCCGGGGTAAGTGATTTTACCCGTCGCCGCTGTCGAAAGTTTAAACGTTGCGCCCCGGCATCGGCTTTTCCCAAACCGTAGGATTAACCCCGGTATACCAACAAATAATCTCTGCATTTACCTGCCGTAGCTTCAACCGTCACACCTGGGATGGTGTTGTGACACAGGGCCCTTAACGTGTAAGATGTTCTCGGTTTTTTTCCGTTTTCTTTTTTGAGCTGAAAGTTGAAGCCTCCTCTTGGAACATTACTAAAAGCCTTACTAATCTGTGTCCAGAATCATCTTTTCTTAAAACATTGATGAGATATCGGTCAGAAGTAAGGGGGTTGAATGTGCCAGGATGGGTTGGATTTTGGGGGAAACGTATAAAGCCTCGGTTTGGATACTTACGTGTATGTCGAGGACACAACTGCGCTTTTCAGGAGTCCAGTCCGAGAATGTTTTCATCTAACCTCGGGCATACCAAAGGCGGAAGTCTCCGCATCAGTTGGGCCGGGGTTTTTGGTTCCCCGCATTTGACTTTAAGCTACCTTCTTCTCGATATTAGGATTTGCAGGGGGTCGAGGGAATATTGGGGGGAACTTTGCCGCCAACGGGGGCCCCCCTTAATAACGAGGCGGTGGCCCCCGTGGGCTATATAAAAAACTGTTCGACGAGATCGTTGATAGTGAGAAACCACATATGGATTATGCACATTTTAAAAACTTTCAAAAAGGAAGCCTTTGGATTCAACTCGTGATCTCCATGTCGACGAGTGTCAAGAGTAGGTAAATTCGGGAACAGTGCCTGAGATAATTAC
>NW_028235433.1:7500-9690 GCF_977035675.1 Penaeus japonicus | reverse complement strand
ATAAAATATATATATATATAAATATATATAAATATATATATAAACATAAACAATATATATAATAAGAATATGTTTTGTATATACACACCATACACCTCCACACACAGACACACACAAACATAGTTACACACCACACACAAATATATATAGATAATATATATAGTATCTATAATATATATATATAAAATATATGTTACATATATATCTAAAATATACATATAATAATATATATATATATAATATATAAATATATAAATTTACATATATATATATATATATATATATATATATAACTATTACATATATATATATATATAAATATATATATATATATATATATATATATATAAATATATATGTACATATATAAACAATATATAATATATATATATATAGTATATATATATACATATATAAATAAATATTATATAATATGATATATGTGAGCGTGTACACATACACAACTACACATAACACAACAAAGAACACACACACTAAAAAAACATATATTATTTACATACATACAACATACATATATATACATATATATATATATATTATAATATATAACTATATATATATCTTTATAATATAGCGTGTGTTGTGTGTGTGTGTGTGTGTTTGTGAGTGTGTGTGTGTGGAGGTGTGTGTGTGTGTATTTTAAACACAAATAACATAAATGCATATGCAACAACTAAAAAAGAAAGAGGTTTTATGTCTCAAGCCTGTAAGTTTATATCAATTAATCTTTGTGTGCTTTTTCTTCATTTCATCGCTGAAGAAGCATGGACATAATACATGCATTATTCTATCACAGATTTCCCTTGATGGCTTCTTGTCCAAACCGATAAAATAACATACATTCTAAGCTTGTCACACGGACCATGAATAAAATAACAGACATAATGCTCTTATTATCAGTAATCATTATTATCATTATTACAATAATGTAATGAAAAAGATAATGAGATATAGTAATAATAAGATAATGGAAATATGATAATTATAATAAAAAATTATAATAATCAAACATATGATAATGAATGAATAAAAAAATAATAATTGATGATGAAGATGAAGATAATAATAATAATAATAATAAAAATATAATAATAGTAAATGATAATAATCATTTAACCAAAATAATGATAATACATGATAACAATAAAAATTAGCAATAATAATAATAATAATATATAATAATAATAATAAAATAATAATAATGATAAAATAATAATAATAATAATAAATAATAATCACTATAACAATAACATAACAAATTAATAACATTTAAAATGATGATGATAATAACACTAAAGAGATATAATAAAAATAATTTTGGTAATACTAATAAGAATAATGATAATATAGATAAAATTATATACATGATAATAACAATAATAAATTATAAATAATGATAATAACAATAATAATACTACCATAATATAATAACAATGATAAAAATATAGTGATAATAATAATGATAATAATTAATGATTTTAATTATCATCATTACTCTTATCATTTATGATAACATAGTTGTTGTTTATGACTGTTACTATCACGAATACAACAATCATCACTACCATTCATTATATAACATCATCATAATCCTTACCATTATCCTTAACAAAACTATAACAAAATACATATTCCTGCCACAAGGAGGCCCCCAAAACGCATCGATCCTATAACTAGATTAATAATTATTATGTATCGGATACATTCGATACTAAAAAAACTAGGCAATTCATCACTTGTTTGCAATAGTAATAAAGCGTAGAAATAGCAAAAAAAAAAAAAATAAAAAAAAAAAAAATAAAAAAAAAAAAAAAAAAAAAATATTAATAATTTACAATACCAATTATTATATATATATCATAATAAAATGATAAGAAACATGTGATAAAACGTATTCAAATTAACGGAAACAGTGACTAATACTTGGAATAACAATGATGATAATTATGATAAAGAAGTTTACCACATTAATTGCCCTTTCATGAATAAAAGATTTGGCTTTTTATTCTATTAATGACTTGATAAATCACTGTTTACTGTTAATAATCAAGTCAACAAATGTTATTATCATCGCTATCACTAGTATCATCATCCTGATTCCGATCATTTTTTATGATCTTTATCATTATCATTATCATTATTAAACCATTATTATTTTCATTACATATT
>NW_028235433.1:0-2500 GCF_977035675.1 Penaeus japonicus | reverse complement strand
AGAGAAAAAGAGTAAGGGGAAAGGAAGAGACAGGGAGGTAAAAAGATGGAGCCATGCAGAGAGAGAGAAGGGGAGGGGAGATGGCTCAGAGGCGTGGGAGGGAGAGAGGGATAGAAGGGAGAGAAGGGAGGGGGAGAGCTCAGAAGGCGTGGAGGAGAGAGGGGAGAGAGGAGAAGGGGAGAGGGGAGAGAGGAGAGATGGCCGGGCGGAGGGAGGAAGGGGAGAGAGGAAGAGGGGAGGAAGGGAGATGGGGAGAGATGGCGCGGTGATGGGGAGGAGGGAGAGGGGAGATTGGAGAGATGCGGGCGGGTGGGGAGAGGGAGTGAGGGAAGAGGTGTGAGAGGGATAGGGGATCTGGGGAGAGATGCCCGGGCGGGGATGGTGAGAGGGAGAGAGGGGGGATGAAAGAAGGCAATAAAAAGCGACAGCAAAAACGCAAAGAGACGCATGAGTTTCCGAGCGCGAATATGTTTTAGAACATGGATTGGATTAACTAGTCTTGCTCTCATCGCTCTTTCTCTTGTCGTTTCTCTCTCTCTCGCTCTTCCTCTTTCTCTCTGTGTTTCTCTTTCTCTTTCTCTTCTCTTCTTTGCTCTTCGCTTCTCTTTCACTAATCCTCTTTCTATTTCTAATTCAGTACTATTTCTATTCTAATTCTATTTTCTATTTCTATTTCTATTCACTATTACTATTTTTCTATTTCACTTTCACTCTCACTTTCAACTTTCAACTTTCTCTTTCACTTCTCTTTCTCTTCTCTCTCTCTCTTGAATATATTAATATATATATATATATAATATATATTTTTAATATATATATATAAATATGTATATATATATATATGGTGTGTGTGTGTGTGTGTGTGTGTGGTGTGTGTGTGTGTGGTGTGTGTGTGTTAAACATTAAGAACAGCAACTATGATAATCATTACAACGGAAACAAAACAGCACTACAACCAACAACCAACAATAATAATTACAATATTAAACAGAACAACCAACAACCAAAACCAACACAATAACAACAAAAACATCGACATTCCAACCAACACAAACAACAAAATTCAAACCAACAACACTACCAGCAACAATAACAACAAAAACAATGGCATTCAGTCCAACATAAACAACACAAACAACAAAATGCAAACCAACAACACTACCAGCAAAAAAACACCAAAGACCACGACATTCAGCCCAACGAACAAACAACAAAATTCAAACCAACAATACAACAAGCAAAATTAACAACAAAAACAACGACATTCAAAACAAACAACAAAAACAACAAAATTCAAACCAACAATTCAACCAGCAAAAATAACAACAAAAACAACAGACATTCAAACCAACACAAACAACAAAATTCAAACCAACAATTCAACCAGCAAAATTAACAACAACAACAACGACATTCAAACCAACAACAATAACAACAAAAACAACGACATTCAGACCACCACAAACAACACAAACAACAAAATTCAAACCAACACCACCACCACCAACACCCCCACCACCACCACCACCAACAACAACAACAAAAACAACACCAGCAACACCACCACGAACACCCCCACCACCAACACCCCCACCACCACCACCACCAACAACAACAACACCCCCACCAACACCCCCACCACCAACAACAACAACAACAAAAACACCAGCAACACCACTCCAACAACCAGAAACCTAATAAGAAAAGTGACGAGATCCTGCCAAGAGCAAACCAAACACCCGCCCACGTGACTGAACTGCGAGGGCTGGCTACGCTAAATTCCTTTGAGCAAACATTGATAAATCATTTTTGCAAGATGGCTTGTTGAGACTGAAAAAAGAACTATGAACGGATTATTGAGAAAAGAGGCTGTGATGATACAAAGGATAAGTGATAGATGATATGATTTAATGCATAAAAGAACAATAATGATAATGACAATAATGATAATGATGAATGCTACAACCTACTACTACTACGATCAATAATAATCATACAAAAAAATAATAATTTAATAAGTAGTAATAATAATGATTATTATAATATAATAATAATACCAATAATAATAATAAGTATAATAATAATAAAACAAATGATGATGATAAAAATAAACACACAACAACAACATAAAATGCTAATAATGATAATATTGATAAAAAATAGTAATAATAATAATAATAACACACATAATACTAATAATAATAATGATAATAAAAATAATAATAATAATAATAATAATTATAATTATAATTATATAGTTTCTTATTACATTATTATTAATTACTATTATCATTATCATAACTATTATTACTTTTGTTTTTATTATTATCAGTATTATTTTAACATAATAAAGCTAACAACTAATGGTAATAAAACAGTAGTAATTGATAGTCACCATGATGATAATGATCAAAATAATGATAATAATATTGATAGTAAATTAATAATACTAATAATAATAATAATAATAATACTAATAATAATAATAATAATAAATATA
>NW_028235432.1:0-6080 GCF_977035675.1 Penaeus japonicus | reverse complement strand
TCAAAGTTGTAAATCTTGTAAACTTGGAAAGTGCTTATTCATTGGATGAAGTAATATGGTATACCTGACTTCCGGGCTAGGTCTTAATTGTATGTTGCTGTCATTTATGATTAAATGTTTTGAAGAAGAGACAAAATTCATTGAGTAGTTTTTAAGCTTTGGGATTTATTTTTCTCCGATTTCTGTTTCTACTTTTCCAGCAATAGAGCATTTGTCTAAATATTTGATATTGAAATAACATCGTTTTACGTACCGGTACTTTGTATATATTTATCAAAAGATTAACAAAAAAAAAAAAGTGATACATATTTAAACATTTGTTGGCAAAATAGACAAGAAACTATAATATTTAACGATGGGGATATTCATCATGATTAGACAAGTATATTAAAATAATACTCATGGTTGATATACGATTGGTTGGAGCTGGTTGTTCATTTCTGTACTTGTTGATTCAAATCCTCTCTTGCCACGAATGTTAATGAGAATGTAATCAAAGCTGTTGAGACATATGTTCAACATTGATTCAGAGACGATGCTGTTGAAGGTGGATGTGTTTGTATTCATAAAATTGAAATTGATGTGTTTTCTTTGTCTAAAGGTGATGAACACGATATTGATATGTAGTGCCTATCGATTTTGTATATTTTGAGGATTATCAAGACATTGTGAATATCATAAGTAATGCTATCACCCTTTACTATCATTACCCTTGTTAATATATAACGCTGGTAGTAGATAATAATATCACCAGCTGAGTATTAGTCGTATTGTTGAGGCAATAGCAGTAAATAGCAGTAGCAACCCGCACAGCAACCGCATATGGCAGTAACTCAGTAGCAGCAGTAGTATCAAACAACAGCATTAGCGCAATAAGTATCAACAGCAACAACAGAAACAGCAGCAGTAAGCAGCAGTAGTAGCAACAACAGCTAATAGCAGCAATAGTAGCAACAGCAGCAGCAGAAGTTGCAGCTCAGTTGAAGCAAACAAAAACTATAGCTAGTAGAACCATCAGCAGCAGCAACAGCTTTAGCCGCTGCGATGCGACAGCAGAGCCAGCAAAAAACAACAGATCAGTATCAGCCGCAGTAACAATATCTGCCAGTAGTGGTGCAACAGCAACAACACCAACAAACAAGCAGTAGCCAGCGTAGTAACAAAAGCAGCTCTAGCAAAAAAGCAGGGAAACAATAGTAGTAAAAAAAAAAATATCTCACTAGCAACAGCAGCAGCAACCGAACAGCAGCAACAGCAGTAGTAGCATTACGACAACAACAAGCATTATCAAGAGAAGTAGCAATAGTAACAAAACATCAATAGAAATCGGCAGTTCGTAACAGCAATAGATGCAGCAGTTAGAGCACGCAGGAGCAAACAGCAGGAGCAACAGCACCGTCGCAGCCAGTTTTACAATAGCAGTAGCAGCAGCAGCAACAACAGTAGTATCAAATCATCATCAAGAGCAGTAGCAGCAGTAGTAGGAGGGAAGTGATGTCATCATTGTTACTCCTTGTATTCATTATGATATTTATTTATCATTAACCCGTTTGCACTCTTCCGTATTTGTATTACCCGGCGGCAGTACATACCTCGTTCAACACCAGAGCTGTGTGTTTATGTCCCTGTGTAAGTGTGTGTATAGATAGATAGATAAATAAATGTGTGTGTAGAGATAGATAGATAGACAGATACATACACATATATGTATATATACTATATTTTATATATATATATTTATATTAAAATATATTACTAGATAATATATATATATTATATATATATATATATTTATATATATATATGCTTATATTTATATGACTTTGCAAAACACTCTTCGTGTTGTAATGACAGATTAAACCGCTAAGTGTGTGTTTAGATAGATAGATAAATAAATGTGTGTGTAGAGATAGATAGTTGACAGATACTACAACTTTATCATGTATATATTTATATATTATATATATTATATCATATATATATATATATTTCATATACATATATTTATATATATATAGATTATATATTTATATATATTTGTTTATATATATATATATATATATATATTTTATATTATATATTATATATTTGTGTGTTACTTGTAGTGTGTGTGTGTGGGGAGTGTGTGTAGCTGTAATATGTATGTATGTATGTTTGTATGTATAACCATATACAATAATGTGTGCGTGTATGCATCCGTTCGTCCTGTACGAGGGTTCTTTCTTGTGGAGATTCAGAAAGAAAAGTTGACCCAAGCGCAAGGTCTTGCAACCGTTTCAGGACCTTCGCCGCTTTCCGCCCCGAGAGTGTTTCAAGAGAGTAATGTACGTCTTGGAATTTTCTTTAGCTATGTTGCTACTTTAAGGCATACGTCCGTGCATTTATGTCATTTAGGGCCACCCTAATCCCTTTTGCATATATACATTGAATGATACTCATTGAGAGACAATTTTCTCATTTGTAATAACGGAGGATATGACGTATATGCGTATGTGAGGTAATCCCTGGGGCGGGGGGGGGGGGGGGGGGGGGGGGGGGGGGGGTGGGGGGGGGGGGGGGGGGGGGGGGGGGGGGGGGGTGGGGGGTGGGGGGGGGGCGGGGTGGGTGGGTGGGGGGGGGGTGGGGGAAATTCTTTTATAATGAATCCTCCCGTTTTCATTAAAGAAAATCATTTTTAAAAATTGAAAGGGAAGACAAGAAAAAATGTTAAAAATAGAGCGTGTTTTTTAATGTACCCAGAAAAAAATGACTTTTTTGGAGAATTATTTATGAAATTTGATAAAATACAAGAACGGGAAAAGAAGCAAAAAAAACAAAAAGGGGGAGTCGGGAAATTTGAGGGGGAGAAAATAAGAGGAAGATGAAAGGGGGAACCAGAGGGGAAAAAAGAGAAGGGGGAGAGGGTGGGGGAGGGGGGGGGGGAAGGGGGAGGGGGAAAAGGAGGGGAAAAAAAAAGAGTCGAGAGAGGAAGAGAGAATGGGGAAAGTTGGGGGGTTTTAGAAGAGGTTTTGATGGTCTAAAGAGGAATGGAAGAGTGTATGTTTTTGCTTTGGGGGGGTGGGGAGTTACCCTCCCGAGAGGGTCAAAAATGCCCATAAAGAAGTGAGCTTTTTTTCACGGACTTTTACCTTTTGCTCTTCAGTATTGTATATTATTTTTATATATTTATTTATATTTTTATTTTTTATTTTTAATATATATTTATTATTTTATATATATTTATATATTTATATAATTTTTATATTTTATATTTATATTTATTTTACATATTTTGTATGTATGTATGTTTATTTTTAAATATTTTATATTATTTATATTTTTATTTTTATATATATTTATTTTATATAATATTTTTATATTATTATTGTGTGTGTGTGTTGTGTGTGTGTGTGGTGTGTGTTGTGTGTGTGGGGTGTTTTGGGAAATTATTATATATACATTATTTAAAATTTTTTTTTATTTTTTATTTATATTTTTTTTATATTATTTTAAAAATTATTATTATATATATATTTTATTTATATTATTATTATTTTATTAATTATATATTAATTATATATATATGTATATTATAAGGTATTATATATATTTTTAACTTTATATATGCCCCCAAGTTTTGAAGGGGAAAACCCAAATAAAACCCCAAATTTAGGAAAACAAAAGGGCACATTAAATTTAAGCTCCCAACAAATGAAATTTTCCTTTTTGGCCCAAAAATTACACACCATTGGGACAAAAAATCTATCAAATGACAATTTCCCTTTAAAAAAGAAGACTTGGTTGGGACCCACTTAATCGCATACCCAAAGTTTTGATTGAAAAGTTTTTCACGGGATCCTTCACATCATCAAAAATTTCCGTATTTTTGGGGCCTGCCCTGATTTGACGGGTTTAAACCCTTTTTTTTTTTTTTTTTTACAGTAACGATCAGTTGATTTCGTTCGGGGGTGGCCTTTTGACTGATGTTATGGGGTTGCGACTGAAATCATTCCGGTTTAATTTCGGTATCGGTGACATGCAAAAGACGATGGGAACTGAGTGTGCTTTTTTTCCTTTTTATATCCTACAAATTCTAGTTTTTAATGATAGGGAATAATTTTTAAATTAAAAAATGGGACATTAGCCCCCTTTTTTTTCTGATGGAGGTCAGGGAAAATATTTGATGTTGATTTGATCCTGATTATTTGAGTTCCCGGCCCCTTTAAGATTTTACCCCTGTCCCCAAAAAATAAAATAGTCCAACCCGGAGGTTTGGGCGGTCGATTCGTCCCTTTGTCATTTAATTTCTGTTTTTTGTTTTCGTTTAATTTCTAGTCGGGATTGAATGAAACGGGGGTTTTAAAGGCAGATCAAATCCTAATTTTCTTTTTGTTTTTTCGTGAAATTTTTTAAACCCGAGATAAAAATGTAAATGTTTTAAACCTTGGGTTATTACGATTCCGCTTGTTCTCCGACCGGAATATTGTTTAGCTTTCGTTGCCAGCAACCCCCACTGCAAAAATGGAGGCAGGGGAAAAAAAATTGGGGCCAACCCTTTCCAAAAAACCCCCAGTCCCAAAAATTTTTACACTTTAATAAAAAAAAAAACAAAAAAAAAAAACAAAAAAAAAAAAATTTTCTTATTGCTTTGGCTTTTGTTATGCAAAACGCCCCCTCCCAAAAAAATTTTAAAACCCCCTCATTTAAAACCAAAATTTAACCCTTAAAATTTAAAAGGCCCTTAACCCCCCAAAAAATTTTTAACCCCCCCCCAAACCCCCCGCTATTTTACACTTAAAATTAAGAAAAACCATTTTAAACATTGTAACAACCTAAACATACCCAAACAAAAGCAAAAACGTTTAGGGCAACACAACCCCGCCTTTCGCCGGCACAGGGCAATATTGATTGGCCCCAAAGAGCCCTGCGAAGAAAATTTGAAAAAAACACACTGGAAGTTCCTTTTCTAAATGCTTTTTTAATGCCCTCACAAGAAATCCCAAGTTTGGAACGGGGAGGGGACCCAGCGATCCCTGCAGGGGGAGTAGCCATTCAGCAAGGGTGTTTAACCCGCCTCTGCCCTAAATTTATTTTTTTATTTTTTTTTTCTGTTTTTCGCTTGTCCCCCCTATTGATCTGAGACGTTCAAATGTTAATTTTTTTCCCCTGGGGAAAATTTTGTAGATAAAAAGGGATTTTTTTTCAAATAAATGTAATTTCATGGTTTAAAAAACATTCAAAGAACAAACCTCAAACCTGAAGTCTACCACACACGTACCCAACCCCAAATTTTCACTTACAATGAACAAAAAAAAACAAAACATACACAGTTTTAAAAACCACACCCACAACACCACACACCCCAAAACAACACACACACACCGTACACACTCACAGGACCCCCACCCACAAATTAACAGAGAAAGCGAACCCCCACCCACACACTACTTTCCGAAACAACGACCGTAACTCAAGAAATTTGTCGTTATTTACAATCACAAAAAAAGGTCCGAGGCCCTTTAAGCCCGTAACTCGAAGATGTTGGGCTAATTTCAGTGTTTGTCCTCGGGACATTTAAGTATCCATTTGGGGTGTGTAAGATCGTTGGACCCTTTTTATTCTTATTTTTGGGTTGTGAAAAAACTGAGATTTTTTTTTTCTTTTTTTTTTTTTTTTTTTCCTTTTTTTGGGGGAGTAAACGAGAATGGACAAAAAAAATTTCCCCTTTGGTTCGTTGTTGATGAATGGAATTTTCTGTTAAAAACTGTTTATGGGGTGTGAAAGAAAAAAGAGAGTAACGAGAGGGGAGGGGGGAGAAAGAAAAGGGAAAGAGGGGGAGAGAAAGAGAGAGAGAGAGAGGGAGATGAGAGATGAAAAGAGAGAGGGGAAAAGAGGGAGAGATTGGGGGAGAAGAGAGAGAGAGAGGGGAGAGAGAGAAAAGAAGAGAGAAAGAGGGAGAAAGGAGAAAGAAAAAGAGAGAGAGGAAAAAAAAGGGCGACAGAAGATAGGAAAAATGAAAAGAGAGAGAGGAAAAAAGAGGGAAAAGGGGGAGATTGAGAGAGAAAGAGAGAAAGAGAGAGGAAAGAGGGGAGAGAGAGAGG
>NW_028235431.1:0-16794 GCF_977035675.1 Penaeus japonicus | reverse complement strand
CTGTGCCCTTCATCTGTTTTGTAGCATTTTCCGTCGAATGTTAGAAGGGTCCCTGTGAGTAATATGGTCGAGACCTTCTTTTATTAGGTAGGGGGGAGGGGGACATTAATATTGTATAACTTTTTTGCCTACCTGGTACATACCCCATGTTCTTCTCGTACGGATTTGCAATACCAGCTGCTTCTTCTGTGGGATAGAGGGATACAAAGACACTATTGTCAAAGGAAAATAAGAATGTTTCTCCTGTAATTCTGGGTGTTTCCTTTAATTCTTAGGAAGTGCGTTTGTATCTTGCAGTCTTTTCTGGGAGTATTTTCCTAGAAGAGGGGATAAAAAGGTTGTTATGAGTCATCTAAGGCTTGTGGGTGCACTACAGCCACTGAGTACTGGCCTCCCAGGCCATGTCCCTAGCTCCTCATCTATTTTTTTATGTGTTTTGGGGAGTATTGTACCAATGAGGAATGCTGTTTCCTGGTGAGAGGGGGCAATCTCTCTGGGCTGCTGAGAGCTTGACTTCTTTCCTGCTGGGGAATAAGGCAATACTTCTATTATTAGTATTTTACTTTCTGAGCTTTGCACCTTCTCCAGTCTATCGGTCGATTAAAACAGTGGTTGATAAGTACTTTGGTCTCTTTAAATGTGCTAAGACTTAGATCTGTGCTGTTCTGTTTTTAGGCACTACTAGAGCTCCATCTTTATCTGCCTTTTAATAAATAATATCTGGATTTCTTTCAAATCTTCAAGAGCTCCTATTTCCTCTCTCGTTAGGTTTGGTCTTACTTTTGGTTTACTATGTCTTTTAATTCTTGGTTGCTTCTTCTTCAAATCTTTCCTTTAGTCCACGGCATTTTTCTAGGTCGGGATCTTTACTGGCGTTTTATCTTTGGAAACTGGGAGGGTATCTTCTAATTTACATTTTTCACTAATGCGGGCCTGGGGAAGGGGTGAGGGAGGCCGATGAATTAGAATGATTTCAACTTCTAAATCTCTAGGGAAGAGGCTAAACTCTCTGAGAGGGCAGGGGGGCTGGGGGGCTGGAAAAAGACAGGCCTTTGCTGAGGACGGATGTTTGTGCCGGGTGTGGTGGTACCTCTGAATTGAAATTACCAATGCCAAGCTTGTAACCATTCCTCCTCTTTGCCACTGTACTTCTCCTCTTCCTCCTTGGTCCCATTGGGTGCTTCTTTTCCTCCCTATCCCTGTTTGGATCTCTGTACCCCTCTCCAATTGTTGTGATGTGGTCTCCTTGATTTCTCCATGTTCTGAATCCCACATCCTCTTTTGTTTATCCCCTGTCCTGCGGTACCTGAGTCCCACATCCTCCTGTAATTTATCCATTCCTGTGATACCGCCTTGGTTACCATAATCCTCTTGTAGATCCCTTATGTTCCCAGACCATTCTCTGTAAATCCCTTCTGTTCAATTTCCCTTCGGTTCTGGGCCCTAGGGGGGTTCTTTTCTGGGGGGGGGGGGGGGGTGAACTTCCTGGGGTTCCCCTTATAAAATTCCGGTTTTCTATGTTGATAATTTTCTTTTTCCCTCAGTAAGCTAGTTTCTTTTTAATTTTCCCCAAAGGGGGGTT
Organism: Penaeus japonicus; assembly: GCF_977035675.1. Taxonomy (NCBI): domain Eukaryota; kingdom Metazoa; phylum Arthropoda; class Malacostraca; order Decapoda; family Penaeidae; genus Penaeus; species Penaeus japonicus. The sequence goes on along the minus strand of NW_028235431.1, from coordinate 15,212 downwards.
GACCCGCTTATGTAAAAAAAAATTTTTCCCTTTGGGGGGCTTACGTTTTTTGTTTCCCGCCTTTTTTGGGGGGCCCTTTTCCCTATTTCCCTAAGTTTGGGATTCCTTTATTAAAATTTACCTCGGATCTGGTCCGCAATGATTGTTCGGTAAAGGTTTGGAGCCCCAGGCCCTTGCCCTTTTCCCTTTCAGCCTGACCGATTTTTTTTCTATTTCATGCCGCGGGGGGGGAAGGGATTAGTAGGAGGGGGTCTTGTGTACTTAAAACCCCCGGGGTTTTTTTTCACTGATCCACAAGGTATATTTCCCAAAAGGTTTCCTTTTTGAAAAGTTTTGCTGAACTTGGCACTTGTGAACCCCGTTTGTTTGTAGGGGTGCCCAGTCTCTAAATATCAAACTATCTTAAAGGGGTCGTTGGGTGCCCTATTTTTTCTGCTCCTCCGAAGGCCGTCCCAGGGGTGGAATTCTATGTAATTCCCCAGTCAGGTCTGGGTGGTTTAAATCCCGGGAGGCACTGGCTAAATTCTTACTTCCTTTTGGCCCCCACTTCTGGGGGACTTTCTCCCTTTTCCCCTTACCCCAATGGGGGTTACATCCCCGGGGGGTGCATTTCTCCTTCCCCACTTCATCGTTTTGGGGGTTCCCCCTTGAAAATTCCCCCTTTTTTGTTTTTAGTTTGTCCTTATTGTTCTTTATTTTTATTCTTTAGAACGTAACGTACCTTGGGGCTTTTTCATGGAACTTTTCAAATATTTCATATACCTTTTTTCTGTTTACCCTTGAATTATCCCTTTTTTTAAATTTCCCCCTTTAAATTTTTTCCATTTTGATGTTTTTTTAATTATTTTTTATGTTTTTTTAAAACTTCTTTCTTATCTGGAACTTCTTATCTTTACTTTTTATTTTTTAACGTCTTATTTTACTTGTTATTTATTAATTTTTTTTTTGTTTTTATTTAACCTTTTATTCTTTTTGTTATTTATCTGAAATTTTATTTTCTTGTTATTTATCGAAATTTTATTTTCCCTTTTCCCGTTCTAAAACTTTTTTTTATGTGTTATTTTCTGAAAATTATTTCTTAAATTGTTTTTTTTGAAATTTATTCCTTTTTATCTTTATTTTTCCCGATCTTATATTCCCATTTTTTATTTATTATTTTCTTCTAGTCCAGTTTTAAAAAAACTTTTTTTTTATTTTTTTTTTTTCCTATCTGGAACTTTTATCTTATTTTTTTGTGTTTTTATATTTTGTCTTATTAGTACCTTATTTTTTTAAAATATTTTTTAATTTCTTTCTTCATTGATTTAATATATCCTTTTTCCCTTTATCTAAAACGTATCTTTTAAAAGATATTTATCTATATTAAAAATTTCTATCTAAAATTTCCTTTTTTTTTATTTTTTTTTGTAGAGCTTTTTTCCCCTATCTTATTTATAATCTTTTTATCTTTATTTTTGTTTTATTCAAAAAACTTATTATACATGTCTTTTTTTTATTTATTCTTTATATTTCCCTTTTCTGTAAAAAAACCTTTCTTAATTTGTATTTTTTTTTATAAAGTTTCCCGTGACTTATCTATTAAACCAAACCATCGGAAGAACTTTTATATTTTTTTGCTTTTTTTATTTTATCTTTTTTTTTAAGAAAAAAACCCCCCCTTTTGACTTCTGCATATATAGTTTTGTTTAAATTTTTCTTTTTTTATGATTTCTTCGGGGTATTGTTTTTTCTTTTTCGTCCTTTTTTTATTTCTACAAATTATTATTTTCTTTTATCTTTTTTCCTCTTTATATTGTACCCTCAAAAAATCTGATTCTTTTAAATATGTTAGAACTTTTTTTAAAATTTTCACTATTTTATTTTTTTTTATTTATGATTTCACTTAATTGTATCCTCAAAAATGTATTTCTTTCAAATATGTTAGATCTTTGTTATTATTTCTTTTCCTATATTTCATGTGTCTTTATTTTTTTTCTTATGTATGACAATGATTTAACACCTCTCTAACGTTTACCGTTCCCTCATTTCTTATTCTATATGTCCTAGAAAAAGAAAAGGGGGGGTGTGTGGGTGTTGGTTATTTATGAAATTCCAAAGTACCATAAATTTAAAAAAAAGGGGGGGGGGGGGTTTTTTTCAAAGTCTCATGTGTCTCTCTCCAAATCGTGCAAGGGCTCTTTCAGATGGTCTTTTAAAACACTATTGTTTCGGGTAGCCAGTGTGGATTTCCTGTAGTTTGTGGTTTCTTGAGAGACTTTCCTTCTGGCGGGGTACTTTGACCCTTTTTGTGGCTTAAAACGTTCGAAACTGAAAAGATAACTGCCCTTTACACCCTAACTCAAAAAACATCCTTTGTTCAACCGGAAAAACAAACCCATATCATTATAACATACGTACCCCACAACCCGGGTTTCGGCCTCCTGGTATAGGGGTTTGGGGTGGGTGTTACTGACTTTTTTTACGGGTCTTTATCCATCTCAAGGTCAGTTAAAGGGTGGGATTCTTTCCGATGGCCCATTTTATTGGGGGCCCCCTTTTTGGTCTTTGGGGTGTGGGGGGGTATGGGAGGGTAGGGCATATACCCTACCACAACCTTATTATTGGGGGCCGGTTCTATGGGGGGGGAACCTTTTTGCTAAAAAAATTTTTTTATACCTTCTACTTATAAAGGTAAAGCAAGGGGAACCTTGTTTTAAGGGAGGGGAAAAAGGGGAGGGGAGTTTTTTTTTGGGGGTTTCTTTGGTCAGGGAAAATGGGTTAGTGCTGCTGTTGTCGCACAACTGCTGTTCCGAAGGAGGGGGGTATAAACTGAAGGAGGGAAAATTCCCGGGTAGAAAACAGGCTTGAAGACCGGGTTCCATCATCCTTGTCCATTTGGTTTTTTTTTCCACCTTTGTTAATCCTTTCTAGTTTGGGGGCCCTTTTTGAAAAGGGGAAAAGGGGGGGTTTTAGAAAAAATTTTAAATCTAATATTTTTACAAAATATTAAACCAGGACTTGCCCTTCGACGAAGCAGTATTTATTTTTTTTTCCTGGTGATTAAATTTCCTCGCGGAGAGAGAGGGGGAGGGGGGTTTTTATGTCGTAGCTTATTTTATTTTCCATGTTGGCTTTGGTCCCTTTTTTCCCGGAAAGAGGGAAAGAGATCAGGGGGCATTTATGTCCCTTATTTTGTGGTTACTTCCATAACCGAAAAGGATGCACCAGTTAAACCCGATAAATAAACCCCACAATTTTATGTTTATTTATCCATTTATGTTAGTTTTAAATAGAAACTTCTATCTTTTTGGGAAAAATTTTTTAATCACTTCCCTTTTTTTTTATTCTATTGAAAAATTCTGTCTTTCCTCGTTGTTTTTATATTCTAGGATGTAATTAGTTTTTTTTCCTGTAAAATTTTCAACATATAAATGCTTTATTTTACTTAGTTTTGTGTATGGATGGGGGGGTGGATTGTGGAACTGGAGCCTTCCCTTGTTCCCTTTCTGTGCTGCTAATTCTGTTTCTAGGTTTTTGGGTTCCCTTTTCCCGGGTATACACATTTAGAGGATCCATATTCTTGCCGGAGGTTAGTTTCTATAAAAATAATTTTTTTTTTTTTAGTGAAAAAATTTTTGGTAAAAAAAAGTGTTTTTTTTTCTCTTTTTCGAAAAATTTTATATTTCCTTTTTTTGTTTCTTTTATTTTCACTCTATGTTCTTTCCCTTTTTCCTCTTCTGCTTTCTTTTTTTTAAAATTTTTTAATCTTCTTTTGTTTCAACTCTTTTTGTTAATAAATATATCATCTTTTTTATGATGTTTAAAAATTATATCGTTTTTTTTTTATTGTGAAATTTTATCATTATTGTAAATCGCAGAAAAATTTATAATAAATAATTAAATCTTGAGCCTTTTTAATTTTAGTTGTTTTATATCTAAAAGTATCATATAGTTTCTTTCCTCTAAAAACCTCTTCAAAAATTACATTTTTTACATATAATGATTGCTATTACTTAGTTTTATGTATGTGTATGTTGGATGTGGAGTGTGGAACCTGGAGCTCCCCTAGTTCCTTACTCCTGTGGCCGCTAGTTCTGTTTCCTCAGGCTTCTGAGATCTCTATTGCCTGTGGATATACAGATATAGCAGAATCTCATCTTTAAAGGAAGAAAGTTTTTTTTGTAAAAAAAATAATAATAAAAATATATAGAATTCTTCTATTAGCTACCAACTTCATACCTTATCTTTCCGAAATTATATTATTCTTTTCCTCCTATTATAATAATTATATGTCCTCTTTTCTTTTTTCCTTTCTCTTATGAAATATTATATCTCATTCTTCTGTTGTTGAAACTTCTATCATCTCTTGTTAGAAATATATTCTCCTTCTTTTTGTTATGAAATTCTATCATCGACTGTTAAGGGTTATAACATCTTCTTTTATCATGAAACTTTAGCATCTACTCTTAACTTAGCTTTTTTTATGAAATACTATATATTCTTCTTCTGTTGTTGGATCTATCATTTCTGTTAAGAATTTTATAACCTCCTTACTTTATTCGGGATCTTTATGTTTATTTGTTTAAGAATATATCACTTCTCTTAATTGAACCTTCTATGTTTCTTGATTTCTGATGTTATATATCTTTCTTTTTGAGTGATTGTTCTATTTCAACTAGTAACTTTTTCATTTTCTTTATAAAAATAGTTACAAATTTAAAGGAACCTTGTTTTCATTAGCTTTTTTAGGTAATGTGTGTGGAACCTGGGAGTTCCTGTTCCTCTCCTTTTTAGCTGCTTGTTTCCTGGCTCAGGTTCGTGAGGTCTGCATCACCTGCGGGTATACAAGTGGCAGACCTTTCTCCTCATTATGCTCTCTCCTTGGTGTAAGTAAGGGTGAGGGGAACTCTGCTCTTATTAGTCTATAGCTATGGTCTATCTTTCTTCCAGGCTATCATGGGGGGTGGGGCCTTGAAACTTTCCTCCATGGGGTGTCTTGGCATTTCCTGTACCCATTCCCATATCCTGTGATCGATAGTCTTAGGGGACCTGCGATATTATGTGAATAAGCCATGGGGAAGATTATTCTGTTTAGTCATTTTTTTACTGTTTTCTAGTAGGGACTCTCTATTAATGGTACTTTAGTCTTTCCATTGCCATCTTTAGGGTCTTCTCACTGTACCCTCTTGCCTTTAAACAAGCCTATCATGTCTTGTAGTGCCTCATCTACCAGGTGTGGGTCACTCACTATCCTTTTCACTCTGATACCTTGTGAGAAGGGGAGGCTCTTCTTTAGGTTTGGATGGTGGCTGGACTGGAAATGCAAAAATTGATGAGTATTTGAGGGTTTATGGTACACTTTTGTTTGTAGGAAGCTTCATTATTATATATACTAGAGTAATCTAGGAAGGGTAATCTTTCTTTGTCAACTCTAAAGTAAATTTCAGGTCTGGGTGAAAGCTATTTAAACCCCTGTAGTACTTTGAAGGTCCTCCTCTGTGCCTGTTAAAACTCCAAAAATATCGTCAATATACCTGAAAAAAATGGCTGGTTGTTTTTTCAGTCTTTTCCTTTGTTTCTCTATACTCACATGGACGAAAATCTCTGCTATGCTACAGACCTGAGGCCTATGGCTGTGCCCTTCATCTGTTTGTAGCATTTTCCGTCGAATTTTAGAAGGGTCCCCGTGAGTATATGGTCGATACCTTCTTTTATTAGGTAGGGGGGAGGGGCATTAATATTGTATAAATTTTTAGCCTACTTGTACATACCCCCTGTTCTTTCTGTAGAAATTGCAACTCCAAGTGCTTCTTTCCCGTGGGATAGAGGGTACAAAGGGCACTATGTCAAGGAAAATAAGAAAATTTTCCTGTAATTGGGTTGTTTCCTTTAATCTCCTTAGGAAGTGCGTTGATCTTGCAGTTTTTTCTGGGAGTATTTCTAGAAAAAGGGGATAAAAGGTTGTTAAGAGTCTATCTACAGGCCTTGGGGTGCCCCTACAGCCACTGAGTACTGGCCCCCCAGGCCATGTCCCTAGCTCCTATCATTTTTTTATGTGTTTTGGGGAGTATTGTACCATGAGGATGCTGGTTTCTGGGAGAGGAGGGCATCTCTCTGGGCTGCTGAGCAGTTGACTTCTTTCTGTGGGGAACAAGGCAATACATTCTATTATTAGTATTTACTTTCTGCTTGCACCTTCTCCAGCTCCATCTGTGGATTAACAGTGGTTGATAAGTACTTTCGTCTCTTAAATGTGCTCAGCCATAGCTCAGTACTGTTCTGTTTTTAGGACTACTAGAGCTCCATTTTTTATCTGCCTTTTTAATAATAATATCTGGATTTCTTTTCAAATCTTCAAGAGCTCCTATTTCTCTCTCGTTAGGTTTGGTCTTACTTTTGTTTTACTATGTTTTAATCAAGGTTGCTTCTTCTTCAATCTTTTCCTTTAGTCCCGGCATTTTTCTAGGGGGATCTTTACTGGTTTTATCTTTGGAACACGGGAGGGTATCTTATATTTACATTTTTTCACTAAGGGGCTGGGGAAGGGGTGAGGGAGGCCCTGAATCTAGAATTGATTTCAACTTCTAAATCTCCAGGGAAGAGGCTAAACTCTCTGAGAGGGGCGGGGGGGCTGGGGGGCCCGGGGCAAAAGACGGCCTTTGCTGAGGACTGTCTTTGTGCCTGGGTGGGGTGGTACCTTGAAACTACCAATGCCAAGCCTTGTAACATTCCCCCTCTTTGCCACTGTCCTTCTCCTCTTCCTCTTTGTTCCCATTGGGTGCTTCCTTTTACTCCTATCTCTGTTTGATCTCTTTACTCTCTTCTATTGTTGTGATGTGGTCTCCCTTGATTTCTCCATGTTTCTGAATCCCACTCCTCCTTTCGTTTATCCCATTCCTGCGGTACCCTGAGTCCCACATCCTCCTGTATTTATCCCATTCCTGTGATACCTTGGTTCCCATAATCCTCTCTGTAGATCCTTTTGTTCCCATACCATTCTCTGTAAATCCCTCTGTCCATATTCCCTTCGGTTCTGGGCCCTTCCTATTCCTCTGTGCCAAGGCTGTTTCCCTTGGTTCCCTAGGGGGGGAGGGTTGGGGCTTATTGGGGTATGCGTACAATGGGGGGGGATGAGGGGAGGAGGAGTAGGGGGGGGTGGAGGGGGGAGGGGGGAGGGGGGATTGCTGGGGGGGGTTCCGTTGCCCGTTTTTTTGGAACTGTTCTTTCCCTTTTATTTTTTTGTCCTTTATTTTTCTTCTTCTCCTTTGTCTCTTTCGTTTTTCTTACCCCTTTCTCTCTTTGAATGCTCTCTAAGAGCCTCCAGTGTACGAGTTCTCTTCTTAGGGGGGGCTTGCTCTGTCTCTTCTTGTACTGGGGGTGGGGTGGGGGCAGGGGCCGAGGTGGGAGGCGGGGGGAGGAATGGAGAGTATTGACTTTTTCTAAAATAGAGTCTCCATCTGTGGACCACTTCGACTACCCTATCAATTAGAGCATGACAAGCATCGATCCTATCTGCTTGTGCAGGGGTGGGGGCTGTGTTAGGGATGTCGTTTTGGGGGGAGGGGGGGTCTCCTACGGGGGTCCTCTATCCTGGGGGAGTCGGCTTCATGGGGGAATAGGTCTCTTTGCAATGTATCTAAGGAGGGGGGGAGGATAATGGGGCTAGGATCTTGCCAATGTACGTTTTCCAGGGGGTCTCCTTCTATATTCTCTTCCCCTGATTGGCCTATCTCTAGGGGGGTATCATTTTCTGGGGGGGGAGGGAGGGTGAACCTTACCTGGGGCTTGCCCTTATCCAATCTCGGTTCTATACATATGTTGATTAATTCTTCTTCTTCCTCAGTAAGCCTAGATTCTTTTCTTATATATTGCAATAGGGGGGTTGATCCGTCCATTATGTAAAATAAATTTCCTTCTGGGGGAGCCTTACGTTTTATGTTTCCTAGACCTTTTTTGAGGGCCTTATCACATATTTCCCTAAACGTCTCTGGGTATTTACTCTTTATTTCACATTTCACCTCGATGATCTCGGTCCGCAATTGCATTGCTTCGGCCCTAAGGTTGGCAGCCACTAGGCCTTGCCATTTCCTTGCAGCCTCTGACCAGATTTTTTCGCCTATTTCCACTAGCCAGCGGGGGGGAAGGGCATTAGTAGGACTGGGGATCCCTGTGACTGCTATCTTACCAATCCCTGAGGTTCCCTTTTCCTCACATGCATCACACAAGGCTATATATTCCCAACACTGTGCTTCCTTTCTGAATAGATTAGCTAGAACTTGGCACTCTGTGAACCCTGTTTGTTTGTCTAGGGGTGCCCTAGTCTCTAAACTATCATAACTATCTTCAAAGGGGTCGTCTGGGTTCGCTATTATTTCATGCTTCGCCGGCAGGACTTGTCCTGGGGGGGGGAGTTCTATAGCTACATTCCCCTTAGTCCAGGCATCTGGGTGGTTCCAACCTCCTGTGAGGGACGGTGCTAATTCCTTACTCTACCCTTTTGGCCCTCCCTCACTTCTGGGGGACTTTCTCCTTCTCCCATTACCCTAATGGGTTCACTTATCCCTGGGGGGTGCATTTCTCCATTCCCTACTCTCATCGTTTTGGAGGGTTCCCTCTGAAGTTCCCCTTATTTGTTTTCTAGTTTGTACCATATTTATGTGTTCTTATACTTATTATATCTATTAGAATCTGTAACGACTCCACCACTTGAGCTTGTTCACTGGAACTTCTTCAAATATATTTCATATACCTTTATTCTAGCTTATACCTTAGAATTACTCCTTTAAAACTTCCTCCTTAACTATTTTATTCCTTATTTAGATGTATTATTCTAATATATCTTTTATTGTTTTTTCTAAAACTTCTTATCTTATCTGGAACTTCTTATCTTTACTTGTTATCTTATCTGAAACGTCTTATCTTTACTTGTTATCTTATCTGAAACCTCTTATCTTTTCTTGTTATCTTATCTTAACCTTCTTATCTCTACTTGTTATCTTATCTGAAACTTCTTATCTTTCCTTGTTATCTTATCTGAAACTTCTTATCTTTCCTTGTTACCGTATCTGAAACTTCTTATCTTTATGTGTTATCTTATCTGAAACTTATTATCATTAATTGTTATCTTATCTGAAAATATTATTCCTCTATACTATCCCTTTACTTTATTCCGATCTTATCATATCACCATCTTCTTATCTATATTAGTTTCTTCTAGTCCAGTATTCAAAACTTATCTATATTATCTCTTTATCCTATACTGGAACTTCTTATCTTTATTTGTTTATGTGTCTTTTATATTTATGTCTTATCTAGATATCCTTATCTTTTCTTAAAATATTATTCTTCTATATTATCCTTTACTTCATTCAGATTTAATCATATCACGGTATCCTTATCTAGAACGTATCTTTTACAACAGATATTCTTATCTATATTCAAACATTTCTATCTGAAATTCCTTATTTTTTATTTTTTATTTGTATGAGCCTGTTAAACCTATATCTTATCTATATAATCTTATCTTATCTTTATTTATTGTTCACTTATTCTAAAACTTATCTATACATAGTCTTTATCTTTTATTTATTCTTCTATATTTCCCTCTTATCTGTAAGAAAACCTTATCTTAATTTGTATTTTTTATATATGAAGTTTACCGTGACTTATCTATATATTTATATACACAAACCTTATCTAGGAAGATTTACCTTTAACTATACTTTTTTTGTCCTTTGTCTTTATTTATATCTTTTTTTATTAGAAGAAAAAAAACCCTTTAGACTTCTAGCATATATAGTTTATTTGTTTAATATTTTTCTTTTTATCTTATGATTTCATTCAGAGTATTGTATTTTCCTATATTTCTAGATCCTCTATTATATATTCTACTATTATTATTTTCTTTTATCTTATGATTTCACTCAGTATATTGTATCCTCAAAAAATCATGTACTTCCTTTTCAATATGTTAGAACTTCTATTATATATTCTACTATTATTATTTAGCTTTTATCTTATGATTTAATTCAGTATAGTGTATACTCAAATATTCATATACTTTCTTTTCAAATATGTTAGATCTTCTGTTTATATGTCTAACGTCATATATTTCACTGTGATCTTATATTCTTAGTCTTATAGGTAGACAACTGATTTTAAATCACACTCTCCTAAACAGCTGTACACGCTTCCTTCATTCCTCTTAATACTAAATGTAACCCTTAGATAAAAAGAAAAGGTGGTGGGTTGGGTGTTGTACTTACTCTATGTATCTCTAAGTACCCAAAAAAAATAAAAACAAAAAAAAAAAAAAAAAAAGGGGGGGGGGGGTAGTCTAGCTCTAACCACTTGACTACGTCTACCAACTACGTGCAAAGACTCTCTTCAGATGTGTCTTTTAACCACGTATCTGTTTCGGTAGATGTCCTGTGTGAGTTCCCTTGAATGCTCGTTGTTGTGGTTCTTCTGCCTTGAGAAGAGAAGACTTCTCCTTCCTGTCCCTGCTGGTTTCTTGCGGGGTACTTTGGGAGGCCTTTTCTGTGGCTTAAAAACGTTCGCAGACCTGCACAGAAGATAACACTGACTTAATTTACACACCACATAACACTTAAAAAACATCACAATTGGTTCAACACAGGAAAAACACACACTAAACATATCACTTATAAAACACTAACAGTAGCCGCCCCTACAACACTAACGCTGTTCGGCCGCCTCCACTCCTTCCATGGCCTCATCAGGTGCTGGGCCTGGGTGCTTACTTGACTCTTTATTTTTCCCCAGGTGTACATATAACCCCTATCTCAAGATTCATGTAAAAGGGATAAAGGGAATGTCTTTTCCTCCTGTATGGACCCAGAATCCTTCCTGGGTCCCCCTTATTGGTACGAATTTGTGGTGGGGTGTGGTTCCCGGAACTACTGGCGTAGTGCATACTATAATACTACCCCTCTGAACCACAACCTCCCCCTTATTGGTTATTGGTGATTGGGGCACAGGTACATGGGGGGCAGGTCACACCTTTTCCTGACTAAAAAAATTGTTTTATACACTTCTACTTTATAAATGGCTAAAGGACAAGGGGAACCTTCGTTTCAAGGGAGGGAAAAGGAGGAGTCAGCAGGAGCCCTTCTCTTGGGGGCTACTCTTGGTCAGGGAAGATGGGTTAGACTGATGCTGATTGTCCATGTCACAACTGCTGTTCCTGAAGGAGGTGGGGTATAAGCATGAAGAGAAGGGAAATTCCGGGTAGAAACAGGCTAGAAGACCGGGTATCCACTCATCCTTGTCCATGGGATTTTTCTTTTCACTCCTTTAGCTTAATCCTTGCTAGCTCTTGGGGCCTTTTCCTAGAAAAGGGGAAGAGGGCAGGATTTGAGAATAAATCTTTACATCTAATATTTTTAACAGATATATATCCAGGACTTGCCCCTTCTGTACAGAAGCAGTATTCTACTTATCTTTTTCCTGGTGATTATTCTCATCGGCGGAGAGAGAGGGGGAGGGGGGTTTTTATGTCAGCTAGGCTTATTTTATTCTCCACTGTTGGCTCTTGGTCCCTTCTTTCCTGGAAAGAGGGAGAAGAGATCAGGGAGCATTTATGTCCTTATTCGTGTGTTACTATCCATATCTCGAAAACGAGATCGCACCATTGTACCTGTATAAATATTCATATACATATCTATGTTTATTTATCCATCTATATGTATAGTTTATAAATAGAAATCTTCTAGTTCTCTTCTGAAAATTATTATAACGCTGTCTTCCTTTTTTTTATTCTATTTGAAAAAACTTCTGTCCTTATTCCTCGTTGTTTTTTATATATCTAGGAATGTATAATATAGTTTCTTTCCTCTGTAAAAACTTTTCTAACATATAAATGACTTGATTTTACTTAGCTTTTGTGTATGGATGTGTGGGAGGTGGATTGTGGAACCTGGAGCCTTCCCTTGTTCCTTCCTCCTGTAGCTGCTAATTCTGTTTCCTCAGGCTTTGTGGGATCTCCTATTGCCTGTGGGTATACACATTCAGCAGGATCCATATTCTTGCCAGGAGAGATATAGTTTCTTATAAAGAATAATTTTTTTCTTTTAGCTGAAAAAAATTTTTGAGCAAAAAAAATTGTTTTTTTTTTCTTTTTACAAATTTGTATATTTTCTTTTTTTTTGTTCTCTTTCTATTATCCCTTCATATGTTCTTTTTTTTCCCATCTTCTGCTTTCTTTTATAAATTATTCTATATCATTCTTTGTTTCTAACATCACTAGATAATAATTATATCATCATTCTTTTATAGACTGTTAAGAATTATATCGTTTTTCTTTTATTGTGGAAACTTCTATCATCTATTGTAAATAGACAGAAAAAAATATATAATAAATTAATTAACTCATAAGCCATTCTTAATTTTAGTTGTTTTTATATCTAAAAGTATCATATAGTTTCTTTCCTCTAAAAACCTCTTCAAAAAATTACATTTTTTTACATATACATGACTTGCTATTACTTAGCTTTTATGTATGTGTATGTTGGATGTGGAGTGTGGAACTGGAGCCTCCCCTAGTTCCTTACTCCTGTGGCCGCTAGTTCTGTTTCCTCAGGCTTCTGAGATCTCCTATTGCCTGTGGATATACAGATATAGCAGAATCCTCATCCTTTTAAGGAAGACAAGTTTTTTTGTAAAAAAAATAATTAATTAATAAAATATATAGAATTCTTCTATTAGCTACCAACTTCATACCTTATCTTTCCGAAACATTTATTATTCTTTTCCTCTATTATAATAATTATATGTCCCCTTTTCTTTTTTCCTTTCTCTTATGAAATATTATATCTCATCACTCTGTTGCTTGCAACTTCTACCATCTCTTGTTAAGAAATATATTTCCTTCTTTTGTTATGAATTTCCTATCATCGACTGTTAAGGGTTATAACATCCTTCTTTTATCATGAAACTTCTAGCATCTACTCTTAAACTTAGCTTTTTTTATGAAATACTATATATTCTTCTTCTGTTGTTGGATCTATCATTTTCTGTTAAGAATTATAACCTCCTTACTTTATTCGGGATCTTCTACTGTTTATTTGTTTAAGAAATATATCATCCTTCTCTTATATTGAACCTTCTATGTTCTCTTGATTTCATGATGTTATATATCTTTCTTTTTGAGCTGATTGTTCTATTTTCAACTAGTAACTTTTTCATTTTCTTTATAAAAATAGTTACAAATTTAAAGGAACCTTGTTTTTCACTTAGCTTTTTTTAGGTATGTGTGTGGAACCTGGGAGTTCCCTGTTCCTCTCCTTTTTAGCTGCTTGTTTCCCTGGCTCAGGCTTCGTGAGGTCTCGCATCACCTGCGGGGGGTATACAAGCTGGCAGACCCCTTTCTCCCTCATTATGCTCTCTCCTTGGTGTAATGTAAGGGTGGAGGGGAACTCTGCTCTTATTAGTCTATCTGCTATGGTCCTATCTTTTCTTCCAGGCTATCATGGGGGGGTGGGCCCTTGAAACTTTCCCTCCATGGGGTGTCCTTGGCATTCTCTGTACCCATTCCCATATCCTGTTGATCGATAGTCTTAGGGGACCTGCGATATTATGTGAATAAAGCATGGGGAAGATTATTCTGTTTAAGTCATTTTTTACCTGTTTTTCTAGTAGGGACTCTCTATTAATGGTACTCAGTCTTTCCATTGCCATCTTTAGGGTCTTCTCACTGTACCCTCTTCCCCTTAAAAAAGCCTATCATGTCTTGTAGTGCCTCATCTACCAGGTGTGGTTCACTCACTATCCTTTTCACTCTGATACCTTGGTAGAAGGGGAGGTTCTTCGTTAGTTTTTGATGTGGGCTGGACTGAAAAATCAAATATTGATGAGTATTTGAGGGTTTATGGTACACTTTTGTTTGTAGGAAGCCTTCATTATCTATATATACTAGAGTATCTAGGAAGGGTAATCTTTCTTTGTCAAACTCTAAAGTAAATTTCAGGTCTGGGTGAAAGCTATTTAAACCTCTGTAGTACTCTTGAAGGTCCTCCTCTGTGCCCTGTAAAACTCCAAAAATATCGTCAATATACCTGAAAAAAATGGCTGGTTTGTTTTTTCAGTCTTTTCCTTTGTTTCTCTATACTCACATGGACGAAAATCTCTGCTACTGCTACAGACACTGAGGCTCCTATGGCTGTGCCCTTCATCTGTTTGTAGCATTTTCCGTCGAATTTTAGAAGGGTCCCTGTGAGTATATGGTCGATACCTTCTTTTATTAGGTAGGGGGGAGGGGCATTAATATTGTATAACTCTTTTAGCCTACCTTGTACATACCCATGTTTCTTCTCGTAGAAATTTGCAACTACCCAAGCTGCTTCTTCTGTGGGATAGAGGGATACAAAGACACTATGTCAAAGGCAAATAAGAAAGTTTCTCCTGTAAATCTGGGTGTTTCCTTTAATCTCCTTAGGAAGCGCGTTGTATCTTACAGTCTTTCTGGGAGTATTTCTAGAAGAGGGGGATAAAAAAGGTTGTTAAAAAGTCTATCTACAGGCCTTGTGGGTGCACTACAGCCACTGAGTACTGGCCTCCCAGGCCATGTCCCTAGCTCCTCATCTATTTTTTTATGTGTTTTGGGGAGTATGTACCAATGAGGAATGCTGGTTTCCTGGGAGAGGAGGGCATCTCTCTGGGCTGCTGAGAAGCTTGATTCTTTCCTGCTGGGGAATCAAGGCAATACATTCTACTTATTAGTATTTTACTTTCTGCTTGCACCTTCTCCAGCTCCATCTGTGGATTAAACAGTGGTTGATAAGTACTTTCGTCTCTTAAATGTGCTAAGCCCATAGCTCTGTACTGTTCTGTTTTTAGGACTACTAGAGCTCCATCTTTATCTGCCTTTTTAATAATAATATTTTGGATTTCTTTTCAAATCTTCAAGAGCTCCTATTTCCTCTCTCGTTAGGTTTGGTCTTACTTTTGTTTTACTATGTCTTTTAATCAAGGTTGCTTCTTCTTCAATCTTTTCCTTTAGTCCAGGCATTTTTCTAGGGGGATCTTTACTGCGTTTTATCTTTGGAAACTGGGAGGGTATCTTATATTTACATTTTTTCACTAAGGGGCCTGGGGAAGGGGTGAGGGAGGCCGTGAATCTAGAATTGATTTCAACTTCTAAATCTCCTAGGGAAGAGGCTAAACTCTCTGAGAGGGGCAGGGGGGCTGGGGGGCTGGGACAAAAGACGGCCTTT
>NW_028235428.1:20000-24199 GCF_977035675.1 Penaeus japonicus | reverse complement strand
TTCATCAAAGCCCACTAACTAACTAAAGTACTAACAACAGTAAACATCACTCATCGTGAGGGATTAACCGAACCCGAATCATAAATTGCAAACTAATTATCCTAATCGCATTACGAGCCCCGCCCCCTCCCCCTCCCCCCGGCGCCCCTGAGAAGAAGCCCCCGTTCCTGCGTCGTCGAAGTCGAAGCGGCCGGAACGCAGAACGGAACGAGGGGGCGATGCAACAAGGAACAGGAACGCAAAAAATCGAGAGAGAAAGGGAGGAAGAGGGAAAGAACGAAGAATAAAGAAAGAAAGAAGGAGAGAGAGTTCAAAGAGAAATAGAAAGATTATATATATATATATATATATATATATATATATATAGAGGGGGGGGGGAGGAGGTGGAGACGGTGAGATGAAGGAGGGAGAGAGAGAGAGAGAGAGAGAGAGAGAGAGAGAGAGAGAGAGAGAGAGAGAGAGAGAGAGAGAGAGAGAGAACACAAACAACAAATGCGGAAAGCATGATAAAGGAAATGCCCCAATGCCCCCACCCCTCCCCCCAGTCCACTCCTACCCAACCCCGTAAAAAGAAAATCTTAACAATAACAAATAAGATAATAGAGGGAATAAAGCTCAACGGGCGCCCTCCTCCCCCTCCTCCTCCTCTTCCTCCTTCTCCTCCTCCTTCTTCTTCTTCTTCTTCTTCTTCTTCTTCTTCTTCTTCTTCTTCTTCTTCTTCTTTTTTCTTTTTATCTTTCCCCTCCTCTCTATAATCATACTTAATTCTTCTTTATTCTTCTTATATCTTCTTTCTACAACTTCTTCTTCTTCTTCTTCTTCTTCTTCTTCTTCTTCTCCTCCTCCTCCTTCTCCTCCCATTCCTCCTCCTCCTCCCATTCCTCCTCCGCTTCCCCCTTCTCCTCCTCTTCGGACTTCTTCTCCTTCTCCTTATTCTTATTTTCCTCCTCCTCTGCCTGCACCCGTCCACACGCGCGGCGCCCGTCGGCCGCCGCCGCCCACGCGGGTGTTTTCGGAGTCGGGCTGCGGCGGAGACGAGTTCGTACCCCGCTAATCCCCGCCAGCGGCCGCGAGTCACGCCCGCACGCCCGCACCCGCTCGCGGCGCCTCGTTGCCAAGATCTATTCCTCAATCCAAGCTAACACGGGCTGAGGGACGCGCCGTCGAGTGACCTTTCGAGACAATCCTGAGGCGGGGGGGGGGGGGGGGGGGGGGGGAAGAGGGGGGGGGGGGGGGGGGGGGGGGGGAGGAGGAGGGGGGGGGGGGGAGAGGAGGGGGGGGGGGGGGGGGGGGGGGGGGGGGGGGAGAAGGAGGAGGACAGGGATGGAAATGGAGAAAAAAACACACGAGAAACGAGAGGAGGGGAGGAGGAGGGGAGGAGAAGGGGAGGAGGAGGGGTGGAGAGGAAGAGGGGAGGAAGAAGGGAGGAGGGGGAAGAAGGAGGGAGGAGGAGGGAGGAAGGGAGGAGGGGAGGAGGGGATGGAGGAGGGGAAGAGGGGGGAGGAGGGAGGAGGAGGGGGAAGGAGGTGAAGAGGGGGGAGGAGGGAGGAGGAGGGAAGAGGAGGAGGAGGAGGAGGAGGAGGAGGAGGGAGAGAGAGGAGGAGGGGGAGGAGGGGGAAGGAGGGGGAGGAGGAGGAGGAGGAGGAGGAGGAGGAGGAGGAGGAGGGCCGGGCAGCTTAGGCAGGACTCGCCCGCACGCGGCGGCAGCTCAAGCGGACCTGCAGCAAAACACAGGTCGTCTCAAGGCGCCTCAAGGCTGCCGCCCTCAAAGCGCTCCGGCGCCCAGGAACACGTGGGCGGCCCAAGGGTGCATGGAGGAGGAGGAGGAGGAGGAGGAGGAGGAGGAGGAGGAGGAGGAGGAGGAGGAGGAGGAGGAGGAGGAGGAGTTGGAGGTGTGGGTCGGGGAGTGGGGACGGGTGCGGTGCGTGGGTGGTGGGTGGTGGTGTGTGGGGTGTGGTGGTGGTGGGTGTGGGTTATGAACGGCCCCGACGCGACCGCCAACGCGTTTGTCGCCGAGATCCCGAGATGTAGATGTCACTTGCTCTGCCCCCCCCCGCCCACCCCCCCTTTCTCTCTCTCTCTCTCTCTCTCTCTCTCTCTCTCTCTCTCTCTCTCTCTCTCTCTCTCTCTCTCTCTCTCTCTCTCTCTCTCTCTCGCTTTAGCTCTCGCTTTAGCTCTCGCTTTAGCTCTCGCTTTAGCTCTCGCTTTAGCTCTCGCTTTAGCTCTCGCTTTAGCTCTCGCTTTAGCTCTTGCTCTAGCTCTCGCTCTTTCTTTATCGCTCTCTCTCTTTCTTTATAGCTCTCCCTCTCTTTCTCGCTCTCTCTCTTCCTCCTGCTCTTGCTTCTCTCTCGCTCTCGCTCTCTTTCTCTGTCTCTGTCTCTGTCTCTGTCTGTCTCTCTCTCACTCTCTCTCCTTTTCTCACATGCTGTACTTCACGAACAAGCTTTATGGATGTTTAGAAATGGCCAGGTAATAAAAATTTTGAAGTACAAACACTTTGCATCGATTACATAATTACAGCTGACAACTGTGTATATCCGATTGTGACTTCCCTTCTGCCGAGACCATGATAGCCCGAGTAGAATTTTATTGAGATGTGGATGAATGTCATTTATGATACATCATCCTGTTGAATACAAACATATTTTTTTGCCTTTGATAAATTCTTTCCTCCAGGAACATACGTATGTTTTGTTAACATATATGTGGGTCACATTTTCAAGTATGTAATTATGTGACCTCAGGAGAGGACTTCGCATGCTGATGGTAATAATCTAAACTGTCATATCGCTCTCCTGATTTGTAAACATTTAACTCTGTATGCTTGTGACTGATCCGCCTTTTGTTCTGTATATGTTTCAACATGTTGAAATAGCTGTAAGGTTTTGTAAAATATGTGCGAACCCAAAGAGGGACTAAGATTGGGGTGAGGATAATCTATGTTATCTCATCCTTTTGAGATGTACGTAATCATTTGTCTCAATAAACTTGTCAAAGTCAGAAAAAGTCTCTCACACGCACAAACACTCCAATCTTATTTTTAATCTTACTCCCCCCCCCCACTCAACAGTGCCACCGCGTAATACCAATAGAGTCAAACAAACCCGCATACAACAAACAAACGAACAAACAACACAGACCCGAAAGACAGCTCCGAGGCAAGAGGCTCTCTCTCTCTCTCTCTCTCTCTCTCTCTCTCTCTCTCTCTCTCTCTCTCTCTCTCTCTCTCTCTCTCTCTCTCCGTGTTTCGCTTTTTTTTCTCTCTTGATTTTCTTCGGAATCTCCAGGCGACTTACCTGCGGGAGAAAGCAAAAAAACCGTTACAATGATTGACAGGTTGAAATCAAAGACTACTCAGAAGGTAGTCCTATCTTTCTTTAGTCTCAAGTAGTTAAAACATAAAAAAGTAATATATAGAACCATCATCTTAATAATAATGATAACACAACAACAACAACAAACAATTATCAAAGTGTGACAATAATGACAATAACAGTATTAGTAATAGTAGGAGTATAAATGTATTAGCTGTTGTAGTAGCAATGATGATAAGGGAAATAATAATAACAACTATCATTATATTAATAACGAATAATAAAATATATCATATCAATAATAATAACAATAACAAAATTAAGAATCATAATCATAATAATAATAATAACAACAACAACAAAATAAGAAGAACAAAGACAATAACAACAACAATTAAAGTAACTTATGATATAATAATGATAACAGCAAAAATAATAACAATAATAATAATAATAATAATAATAGTAATAATAATAATAATAATAACTAATCATAATCATAGTTATAAAGTGAGAGCGAACGACCGAGAGAAAAAGAGATAGAGCAAAAAAGCAAGAGAAAGAGAGAGAGAGAGAGAGAGAGAGAGAGAGAGAGAGAGAGAGAGAGAGAAGAGAAGAGAAGAGAAGAGAAGAGAAGAGAAGAGAAGAGAGAGAAGGAAGAGGAAGAAGAAGAGAAGAGAAGTGAAGAGAAGGAGGGTAAAAAAGAAAGAGAGAATGGAAAGGAGGCAAAGCAAGACAAGAGAAATTGCATCAATGAAATAAAAGCGACCTGAAACGAAGCAAGAATGAGATAAGGAAAGACAAAGAAAGCGGAAGCAGGAGAGATGGAGAAACCCTCGCCCTTTTGGGAGAGCTAATTGGATTCCGAAGGAGGAAGGCGATGGA